>NC_050478.2:84266850-84568725 GCF_012460135.2 Molothrus ater
TATTCGTTAGGACCATTTACTTACTTATGTCCTTAAAAAGATTATATATCATTGACATTTTTGTTCTCATCACATTGGGAAACAAAATTTACCCTCCAGGCTACACTAGCAGGATAATAATCTGCAATACTGAGATCATGTTGAAGTTGTCCAATGTAGTGAAGATTTTGGTACCAGCAGCTAAGATTTCCACTTACTCATCCCTGCATGAACATCAGAACGTGCCATCTGAAGGACACAAATGAGTTACTGGCAGCTACCTTACAATGGGCAAATAGTTTTCCTGTGTCCAAGAAGATTTTGTGCTGATCCACAGTGAAATGAATCCCAGAATGGGCATCTGGACTCAGCTGTTTCCATTTTTCTGCACCAGGCTTTAGAGAAAGCAGGTGGAAGAAACAGCTGGAAACCTTCTGGAGTGTCTTTAATAAACATTTCCACCAGGCTCAGCTGCACAGACCCTCTCTGGCTGCTAAATTCCTTTCACTCGAAATTTATATAAAGGATTAGCAGCTGCCAAATAAGCATAAAAGAACTGCAACAGGTGATGAGTCTTTCATTTTTAGCAAGAAAATCCTAATCAGCCTGTTCCTGAGATGAAGACTCACCACAATTCACTTCTAATACTACAACAAGATATGTGGATTATGTCCGAGACCTGCAATTACTTTCTGAGTGCTATTTAGCATTTGCAGAACATAAGTATATTGGAAACTCTCCTTTCTAGCGATGGTTTGCATATTTCAGTCTCTGCTTTGTTCACAATCTGTTGGAATATGCTAATACCTTGATTAACGAGCTTCAAGATTCTGCTGATAGTCTGCAGTTTGCTTGAAATCTCACAAGTATGAAAGGCCAAGACGAAGCCGAACTATGTCTCTTCATAAGACTTTAAATTGAGTGCCAGTAAAATTCTTCACTGACTACAGAATTACATGCAGGATTTAGTTAAATGTGTTTTGTACCTACTGTAAGTTTTACTCACAGAGGTTGTAAAATTACTTTCACTAGATATTTATATTCCAGTTGAATTCAATGCCTCAATAAGAATCAGGTCCTCTAAAGAGCCAGTTTTAGCTTTTAAAATCCAGGGAAAGATATACAGCAAGAGGGGTAGAGGGGAATAGAGCTATGCTTTCAAGTTGTTACTACCCTGGAGCAATCAATATGATTTTAAAGCTGCCATGCATCAGAGGCCGCAGAGCTGTGCACCTCCCTATTTGCATGACTGCTGCTGCTCTGAGCTCATAGAAATTCCTAGGCTTTGGCATACCTTAGTGTAGTACAGGAACTTCTCAGAGAAAAAGAGGCTCTCATTTGTTTGACAGGTACATTACTGTTAGCCTGGAGCAGCTATCATGGATATGTTTGATAGTCTTGGCGTAACAGAAGGGTTGGGCCCATTGTTTACGATAATGACTTTGTAATCATAATAAAATAGTAGTTGAAGTGGTCATTTTGTAGTGTAGCCTTACTGAAATTGCTTCATAAATATGTCATATGCTGCTATAAGAACACTGACAGGATTTAGGGCAGTTATTTCATCCTACATTGTACGTATTGACATCTGTATGTATATGAACAATGAACAAGTATTTAATCTGAAAAATGGACTTACATGAGCATGGTTACTTACTAATAAATATTTCATTGCTGCAGATATGGTAATTTTGCCTCTAATTATCACTGAAGCAAAGATGATTACTCCCTTTTAGTTACTGGGATGCTGACTGCACGTATTATTGATTGATCTGCAAAGCAGTTTGTAAAGGACAGATCTGCTCCTCTTAACCAGTTGGTAAAACAAGTATTCTCATATATTTTCTTCTTGGAAGCAACAAGGAAGAAAAAAGTGAACTGAGAAGTAGCCTTGGCACACATACACTGGAACATGGGAAACAAGAGAAAACCATTGCAATATTTTGTTCTGCTGAACCCCCTCTTTCTCTCTTATTATCTTTCCCTGTCTTGATGTTGCAGAGCTTGATACCAGCATTTAAATATGCACTGGAGCGCACTTCTCTCTGGTTACTAGAAATGCTTGCTCTTATAACAAGGTTTAATTCCCTATACTAATCACATGCTTGTATGGTGCATTTTATGGCCTTGTTGGAAAAATGTATCAAGTTTCATAGAATAAGTCTGAGATGAGCCTTCCCAATTCTGGCATTCAGTTCTGTCTGCATCCCTCTCTGTTTCTCCCCCATTGAACACAATCACCAAGGCTTTCTGAAGTTTTCACACATTTCCTCCTCAGTCAATTTTCTATGGTGGAATATCTTTTTTGAGATGAAAATGTTCAATCAATTCAATGTAATATCACAAATCTGTGTAGAATATATTAGCTATATTTTCCAGAGAATTTATTAGCCTCTCTATATGAAAATGTAATAATCAGCGAATAATGTATATTAACACTTTGGATTAATACTAAAAGAATAAATATTACTCCTAGAAAATGTATAGGTCATAAACATGTATTTGAAAAAAAAGCTGTAGCTTTTAGAGAAACTTTGGATATACAGGCTCTATTCATACTCTCTATGGCATCTAAGCATTTTCAATTTAGCAAAACAATGACTTCTATTTACAACATCACTGCATGTAAAATGTTTGTGTTATCATCAATATGTTGTGGTTGCCAGGTAAGGATGTGCACAGAGCAAAGGGGAAACAAAGCATCCATAACACCACATCTACAGTGCAATGTATTTTATGTTCACATTCTTCTCTAGTAATTCTGTAAGCTCCTCCTTATTAAAGCAACTAGAGGCGTGTTTTAAGAAAACTCCTTCTTCCAGGTTTCTACACACTGTGATTGAGCACACACATCATCACATGCTTGCTTGTAACATCCTGATAGCAACTACAGCAGATATTTTACAGGTAAATTCATACTTGGCAGATACTCATATGTACCCTACAGATATGCTCGTTTGTCTCTCCTATGTCTCCTTTTGTGCTTTGGTATTGTGTTGATGCTCAGCTGAACTTAAATTGTTATCAGCGTAATCTTAAGTGCATTTGGCAATAGACAAAAGGTATAGAAAATGAACAAAGGCTTTTTGAAATAATGGACTAGGTCCTCAGTTCAGCTGCTTTGATTTGTTCTATCTGAAGTCCTGTTCCAATATCATCAATGTCTTCAATCAATCTATAATGCTAAAACTTTTGTCACAGGAACTTTATAAAAGTCCTATCCCTATAGTCACAATAAAATAACTGCATTTATGTGATCTTCTGAATGCAGGTATTGTCCTGCTAATGGTCTGTAACTATCCAAAATTAAAATTCTCTGCTTATTCTTGAAAAAGAAAAGAAAAGAAAAGAAAAGAAAAGAAAAGAAAAGAAAAGAAAAGAAAAGAAAAGAAAAGAAAAGAAAAGAAAAGAAAAGAAAAGAAAAGAAAAGAAAAGAAAAGAAAAGAAAAGAAGAAGAAGAAGAGGAGGAAGGAAGGAAGGAAGGAAGGAAGGAAGGAAGGAAGGAAGGAAGGAAGGAAGGAAGGAAGGAAGGAAGGAAGGAAGGAAGGAAGGAAGGAAGGAAGGAAGGAAGGAAGGAAGGAAGGAAGAATAAAATACCTGTGGTATAGATACTGAAAACAATTTCTTTGTATCATTACTATTTCAACATCAGGATGAATATTTTAGAAGTATACTTGTGGGCTCAGTCAGGTATCAGAAAAATTTGGATCTATCATTTATTTAAGGGTCAGCTTTCCTTTAAGTGTCTAATTAATGAAGAGGGGTGATTGCAAATGGATGCTCTTTCCTTCTGTGTACCTAAATCTATGTTTTTTACTGTGAACACCTTAACCCTTTGTGAAAGCTTTCCCCTTGTGAGGATAGTTACAATACCACTAACAAAAAATTACATTTATAGGATGTTCATGTGAAAGAAAAATTCCTTTTAATACACACATACTAGAAAGAGCAGAACCATACAAAAAAGAAGGCAGGCTAATGAAATGAGGCTATTGTACTGAATAGAGAGTTTGCTATCATTACTGATGAGTGTAAATGAAAATGGCAAGCAGCTCCTGCTTAAGTAGTAAAAGAAGTGGTTAGCAGCTTGCACAGGGAGAATAAATAACTGAAATTACTGTAGCTTGCTTTTAGAAAAACAAATCTCTGTTTGATGTAGAAAATAAATAAGCAACCACATTTTCGCCCTCTTTGATCACTCAAAAGACTCAACCCTCTAATTTCAGATTGCGTAATTCAACAATTCTAACCAGAGGAACAGAGTAAAACATATATATGCATACTTCTATATTATATTATGTTAAGTATTTTAAAGGATGGGATTTTATTTTGAAGTATAGTACTTAAAATTATAATACATGTATAATTTTAATACCCCATCTCTTTCACATACATATTTACATGCACATATGCATACATATATAGATAGTAATTGATGTGAGTCAGCTTTGTAATCCAAGCACACAGCTTGTCTGCTGCATGACTTTTTTTCCTGTGAGAATTCCTAGGTTATAATCTCAGAAGTCATTGTGTGTGAAGCAACTAAGATGATGGGAGGTTCAAAATAATGAAATCAAAAAGCATCTTTCAATCTCAAGGGTTTCTTGCATGACATGCCTTTCTGCAGCAAAGGGAGCAGGTGTGTGATTATGCTATGTCTCATTACAGTTCTTAACTGATATTTCAGCTCCTTTGTGTACAGCACAATCCTTACCTATCAACCTCTGTCTTAATCCATTTGCTTATAGGCAATTGCTAAAGATTTATCTCTATATTTTGGACTTTCATAAGTGATGGGTAATAATGGGTGCATTGTTTTAAAATACCTGGATTATAATTAATCTCAAAGGAGAGGAGTTAAAGGAGAAATTGTCCAGCATACTCTTAAAACACTTTCTGAAATGACATCTAACTTTAAAATGGTAGTAGTTAGAATAATTATCACTTTAAAAAACCTTCTACTGCTTTAATTTATAAAGCAGCTGTTTCACATTTTCACAGTGAAATGAACTCTTTAGGGTAGATAGGACTCAAGGACACTTGGACTGCTGTCTTATTGCTAATTCTATGTTCACCAGGCTGACTCCAGAAGTGCCACAGGTCACTTTTGCCACATAAAAATCCATGTTTACCATCTCCCTGATCCACCAGGTACATGGAGGAGCTGCCTGTTGGGTCTGTTGGAGTGCTCTACAGTGCTCTACTGCCATCCTGTCCAGTGTCCTAACACAAGTATCAGTGACCTGCCAGAATGGACACTGTTGTGTTGCTGGGACCTTGAGATCGTTTGCAGCACAAGCTGGATTAAGTTAAGTGGACAAATAAAAGTTCCAAATATGAACATTATAGTTACAAAATTCTTAGATGGAACATACAGAGGAGTGATATTACATCTAGTTGTGTCAAGATCTAAACCAGCAGGTCTCTTGTCCCTTTTCTTAAGAGGACTTGTTCCTCAAGATATGCAGGAAGTAATTGGATATTCTTGTTTTCTGGCTATCAATATATTATCTCTTTCTTCAATTACTAAAGACCCTTTTGAATGTCTCTATGATTGATTGAATTATCAAATCAATAGCCTGTAGAGAAGTAAGTGTATTTTCTCACTTGGCAAAAAAAAGTTTGCCACAGTTTGAAGCCCATACACACTTTTGAGTTTACATTCCATGTTATTGGTGCCTCACACCTTACACACACACACACACACACACACACACACACACACACACACACACACACACACACCTTGTCATGATAAATGTAGCTCATTGCTGAATCTTGAATCAAGCCAGATTGACAGCAATCAATCATTTTGATATGATAATGGATTTGTGGAGACTAATCTTCAGCCAGGCTTTAAAAAAACATCTTGACAAATCACACACTCATGCTGCAGCTGAAAAAATCCCATGATTTTTAAAGCAGTGACAAAGAGATGAGTGCAGATCTGTCAGCTCTTGGGGATTTGGCAAATGGCTCTGTGGTTACATGACTGACATTTGTGTTCTCCTACCACCTAAGAAAAATTACTTCCATAACTTTCTGTCCAGGAATATCTGTGCACTGTCTTGTACTTGCCTAACAGTATTATACATCCATGCTCCTCAGTGTGTGGCCAGACCATATAATGAAATATAACAAAATGTGACTTGCATATCTTGTGTTTTGTATTATGCTTCCCTGACTCAGTGTCCAGCACTGAGAAACTTTGGTAATCCTTTCAAAACACTTTTTATGACAATTTGAGTTACTTTTGATCAAATCTCTATGAAAAATTACCTTTGTCATTCTACAATCAATTTAAAATATTAGGTATTAAAATACCAAATACATTTTAAATATTTCAAAAACTTGGTTAACATTACACAGAAAGAAATGTAGCAAAGGGCAGTCTGTGAGAACACAGTGAGTTAAGAAAGATTTTCTCTCCTTAGCCTGACTTCACTATCACCTTGAGCAAATATTTATTTTTTTATATATTTGAAATATAAGACAGCATCAGCAAAAAAACACAGAGTATATCTCTGACCTCTTGCCTCAGTTGTCAACTCAGCATACTGGAAAAATGACTCTCATGAGAAAAGACAATTCAAAGAGCAAAGGATTTACTAGGAGGTAGAGGAGTTTGACATCTTTCCATTTGTGTTAGATATGTCCCATGATGTCTTATTACCTGCTCAGCTTTGTAGCTGAAACCAGTCCAGGGTTTCAAGAGATTTTCAGTAGAGGAAGGCATTTCCCCAGCATTGCAGTGTCTCCCATAACTTAGGCTTTTGACTTGAAACAATTGGAATAAAGAGGTTTTTTTTCCTCACTTTGTCCAATCAGATTTCAAATTATGTTCTATCATGTGTGTAAATGGAAGAGCTTGGAATCAAAATGGAATTTTGGTGACTAAAATATTTACAAGGGTAAAAATCAGGTCTGCTATGAACTGACACCTTGATAAAATTTGTTGTTAGTTCCAACAGAAGGAAAGGGTAAAAGAAAAATGTACCTGCCAAACTGTACAGTTTTTAAGTAGTATCCACACAATCAAATATATTGCATTAAATGCTTCCTCCACAGTGTAAATCTATATAGCTTGTCAGAGGTGTTACTTGGTCTCCAGATGACCGGTGTAAAAGAAAAACCTGGACTACATTTCTGCCATCTGCTGATCACACTGATTATTTTGACAGGTCTACAAAATGTTTAGTTCAGTCCAATAAAGAAAAAAATGTGACTTTATTGGAAAGGTAAATTGGTAGTATTATGCAGACCTCAGCAGAGGAAATCAGTCCAATTTAATCAGCTGGCATTAAAAAAAATCTGTAATTGAAAGTGGAATTCAACCCAGAGCAAACACCTGCTTTTTTCTCCAGACTTTTCATAACAGCTAGGCTACAACCTTTTGCTGGTAGCTGGGATTCAAAAGCAAATTTAACTATGAAGCTCAGGAAAATCTAGTCCCCTGCTTCACTATATCAAAAGTTACAAATTCTGTATTTATCTTAAATACAAATTTCTAAAACTGTTAACAATATACAGTTAACAAATAACAATTTCTTACACACCCTACACAGGTCAAAATCTTCACATGAAAGAGTAAGCTTGCACATTATTAAAATCAATCCCAAAGTAGTAATTGGCTAATTGGTTGTTATTCTCTCTGATCTATATTCCATGTAACCAAGGAGACATGGTTATCTCAGATTCATGTCCCCTTCCCATCTCTCTTATTTTCATGTGCCCTATTTTCATGTGCTCTTTCATTTACTTCACTCTGATCAAGCACATCCCATTTAATTCAAACAGGAGCCACTTCTTGTAAGCAGAGTGACATTGCATTTATTAATATGCCACTGCATTTAGTAATACCTGCTCTGTGTGTACAGCATCAAAGATACTTAGGAGCTTAATTTCTTTATGTTAGGTAGCTAAATCGTCTGTGGATGAGTGCCCAAGTGTCCAGTTAAGAATCATGAGCTTCTCAGAATCCAAATAAACAATGTATTTACTTCACATTTTTTGAGATATTCCTGCCCTCAGGCAGGGCTACCTTGTCACATTTATTCAAGCTTTAAGGTCTATTGTAAGACTTTGAAATCCATCTGAGCAGCAGACCAGAGAACATGTTTACTCATTCTCCCCGACTCGCAGTTTACAGGGAGAACTGGTGATTTCACACAATCTTTTTTTCCCAAAGTATCACCCTACCACACAGAGAGTCAGTAGGGAGTAAGGACTGTTGCTGAAATTTTATTCCATATAGCTGTCTTCTACTCAACATTTACTGCCCTTTATATCCACAGGGGCCAATGCAGGTCTATGGTCTTCTTTCATAAAACTATATTGAGCTGCCCACTGGTAGCTGCAGACAGATTTTCTTTTCCTGTTTCCTGCTTTGCTGTTATTCTTCTCTATATTAAAATCTTGGGAAAAAGAGAATTCTTTCTCATAAGTACTGATTTTGAAAGGCTCTGTAAAATTGAATTTTGGGACACCTTCTCATGACAGTGATTATTGACACAGTACTGAAAATACTCTTACAATGACAAACCAAATGAAACACAGTTTTCTGAAAATACAGACATGAGATATTGAAGTGCACCAGTGCTTATTCTGCCTGTTTTTCCTGACATTTCCTCCTATTTCATGTTTACGGCAGCTTTGACTAAATTTGCCATAGATTGTCTCTATATGAATCTTCTCTACACAATAATTTCACAGTTCTGTGAACATACAGAATTATGGACACATGTCTCTGGAGCATTCAAGAAGAACCTCTTCTAGTATGATCTTCTATAATTACAAGGGTAACTAAAAGCTTTTCACAGGGACTAGGTAGTTGCAAGGAGGAAATTTTCTTTACTGCAGTTTAGCTGAGCTGTTGAATGAAACACAGTGCACTAGACATCTCACTCTTAAATGTGTACATATATATATGCATATATGCAAAAATCTGTCTTTCTCATTTATAAATATTGACAAAAGATGGGTACAAATACATGTGCAGACACTGGTTTTTACCACAGTGTTTAGATTTCTTTTTATATTGGTGCAAGTTATATAGGAATTCTTTAACATCTCAGGAAAAAAGATGAAGTCACATCTTATAATGCTGTTTAGATTTATGATGTCTCTATGTAAGACTGACATTGAATTTACTGGGACATTTTTGGGGAAGACTTTTGATCGACCCCTGTTCAGAACCCAATTGTCTCACACATACATGCTAAAAACTAGCCTAGTGTAACAAAAAGAGTTCGTGACTGTATTAACAAAATGAAATATACATAAAGTACTGCAGATCTCACAAGGTTTTAAATTCTGAGAACTGCTGATTGCAGAACTAGTCATATGAGTAATATTTTAGTCTCTCATGGAGAGCAAATATAATAAAATAATGATTTTATATAATTGAATCACCTTGAGTCACCCATCAAAATAAAATTCTTCAGTACAGACCAAAGGGTACATCAAGAAAGAGATGAAATTTAGGTTGGCCAAAGACAAACCAAAGGAGGCAGAAAAACCAAAGTAGAATGATGATTAATTTCATCAAGCCTAACATAGCTAATTAATGAAATAGATATTTACTATTTGTTTGTCATACAAAATGAAAAAATAAATGATTTTAAAAGGGAAAAATGTTGACAGCTACAGGTAGCTTTGAAATTGTTTCTCAACAATCTGGTTGAGATATGCTTTCTGTTCTTTGAAACACATCCTGTGAACTTCAGAGAGACTACCGAGCTTAATTTCTTGTCTGCAGAACATGCTATGAAAATATTGCATTCAAATTAGCAGGTAGAAGGCCTTCACTCAGCAGGCTCTGTCAAAAATTCACAAGAGTAGTGATGGAAAGGTATTACCTTCATGTTTTATGGCCTGCTCAGGATTCAAATATTGGTGTATTTAGGCCTTCAATGGAAAATATTGTCTTTTGCAGCATTTACAGAAGGACAAAACCCTGAATGGAAAAAGAGAGGAAAGTCTTTTAGTGACATTATTTTACCAAACTCTGAAATCTAACACAGACTTAATGGCTGAAAAAATTCCATTGTCTTCCATGAACCTAGGGAAAACTTGCAGAAGATGAAGATCATGCATTTATCAGTTGTTGGCAAAACAACAGGAACAAAGCCAAAATATCTTTTAGAATCAGTTACTGAAGTTTGAAAAAGCTTCAGATGGAGCTGAATGTGTGAATACATCTATATGTTATACAGATGTAATATATATATTTGTAATATATATATATGAGGTATCTACAAGTGAAAATATGTGATATATGTAAATATATCTGAAAAGCACCACCTCACTTTCTCAGTAGAAAAACAAATGAAAGCTGGCTTCTATTCATCTGCTCCCTACTTGGTCTTCAAACTGGATCTGAAAGGCAGAGATGCTATTTTATTCTACAGCAGCACTCCAAATGATGACTCTAATTTGTTAAAAATTGAAAAGGACTGACCTAAGGAAAATATTTTTCAGTGCTAACCGATTCCTTATGCTAGAGAATGAATATGGGCATACTGATAGTAAATTACCTGAAAAGGGAGGCTGGTACTTTAAACGTACAGAAAAATATGATGTGTCACCTTCCATGGCACTCGATAACCATTTCTAGCCTATAGGCATAAGATATAATACTACCTAGAGATAAATAATATTTTGCAAAATTTTCAGGGGGCCTTGATATCTGTCAGCCAAGAAATACTATTAAAATGAAAAAAAAAAGAGAGAAGAATTTAAAGTAATCAGGATTTATCTAGTGCAATAGTCCTGAGGATTACAATGAACCATACTTTCTCTCTGTAATCTAATTTGCAATTAGGTCTACAAAATCTTCAAATTATATAGCATAGCTAGACATAAAATTCTACTTGATGTGGAGAATGTTAATACAGTGGAGTTTTTAGGGGATGTGTTTTCTTTTTGTATTTTTAAAATTTTTTAAAGACTTGAAGGAAAATCTTTCAAGGTTTCTAGCAGGTGATTCTGGAGAAAAGGTAGGAGCTTGAAAGTGTAAGTACTTCTTTTCCTTTCCTATTGATATTTACATGGGTTTTGATGTGGTAGAACTACAGATGCCTAGGAAGGAACCCACAGTGGCTGACTGCTCCAGGGCAACAGGGGGTCATTTATTGGATTCAACTACAGAACATTTTCTTTGGTGGCAGAAATGGAGAATATGTGCAAAATAACAGCATCTATGATGCATTATTGAAACAATTTATACTAGGTCCTAGGTGTGCAAGTGGCCCAAGACTATGCAAATTAGCAGAGCTACTCAGGAGTTTTAAGCTATGTCCTTTATATTAGATTGTTTTGTCCAGCTTACTAAAGACTTTTAAACTTTAAAATATCTGAATATTCTAACACTTTGCAATATATATTAATCATCACAACACAGAATCTGAAGAGGTTCTTGAAGAGTCGACTATTTCATTTAATTTACAGAAGCTTGAGAAAACTACAGCAAAATTATGACATAATTAATACAGATATAGTTAAGTGATTCAGATAATAACTTTGTTGTACTAGAAAAGCAACACAGAAAACAAATGGTCTCAGCTGGATGGAGTATTTCAGGGAAACAATATTATACAATTTTTAATTTACAGATTATATTTTGGGTGATTAATATTGTCAAAAAGATAAATTATCTCTTCCAATATAAATATAGATTTAGAAAACAGTACTTAAGGGTTTTACCCAGTAGTTGTATATCATTGTCAAATGTAGGAAAAAACTTCAGGGACTAAAGCCACAAAGTTCTGCTACAGAGCAGCACAGTGCTGATAAATATACAGTTTACTTGCAGACACATCATTATTTTTTGTTTGCAAATTAAGCTTCTGCATCTTCTGTGTTGCTGCGTTCCATGATCTCAAAGATAGAAATGTACTCTCTCCTTCCCCTCCACTGCTTCAACCTCCAGCTTCTTTGCATTCAAATGATTGCCTTGAGTATTATTTTCAGAGGTCTGAGGAAGGTAATGACAGATGCTCCTCCTAATTTGTACCAGAGGCTGTGATTTAGAAAAGCACTTGAACATATTCTTTAAATGTTTTGGTAGAAGGGTGGGTAGGCAAGGATGGGATTGAGGTCAGAAGTTTTCTCTGCTGCAGTGGAGCAGGAAAAGAAGGCTACTCAATTCTCTTTATTCCATTTCACAAATGAAGAGGTGAGGTATATAGAGGCTAAATCCCAGAATTGCAAAGCAGTGAAAGACTATTCCTGCTGAAACTTGTAGGAATTGGAGAACTATGAACACTTTAAAGTATCTAGGCTCAGTGACTTGCTGAGATTAGTTTGAAAATCTGGATAGAGCAGAGGACTTAAATGTAGTACTCTTGAGATATTTTCAATCTTAAATTTTATTGTTTGGAGGGAAACTTTGTTTTTTTTTTCTGTTGGCAGCTGGATAATAGCACAGCCTCTTAGTGTGGGATACTTTCCTCCTTTCACATTATCTGTGACAGAGCAAACAGTCTTTAGTTTCTCTGTTTAGATGACTCTGAGTATTTTAAAAAATGTAATAATATCCCACAGAAAGTTCTGGGAAAATGGTAATGCTAGTAAGAAAGAAGATCCATTTGAAAGCAGTCCTAACATGGAAATGCTGACTCATTTATATTTCTTGAAATTCACCTGACTACCAACTTCACTGCTTAGTAACACCAGAGGAGAAAAGGTGAATAACTTGAGTCTGATTAAAGTAATCCTTTCTCTGACCCTCTTGACTCAGATTGTCAGCATTTCAGGTTGAGTCTGCAAGTAACTTCTGTTTTATGCTGTCATCAGCTGTGAATTATGTGCAGTCTCAACCTTCTTTGACAGCATGCTTAAATGCTTTGTTAGCTTCAGGTCTGTACACAGGCTACACAAATAGCCAGAGACTAGAGGCACTGGGGATAAAGCTGACTATTTCAAACCCTACACAAAAGAAGCAGTAATTCTGTGCTGACTTGCCCTCTGTCTGCAGTCTTCAAGCTTAGTAGTTTTCATCAGTCCCTAGCTATTTCTACTGATGGTCCAGAATATCTGCAGCCCAGAAAACCTCCTAGTCAGCCCCTGGAGAAATTTGGCAAAGCTTTGACACGTATGACTCATAAGTTTAAATCCAGCTAAGACTTTGAATCAAGCAGTATTTCTGTGTTCCACGCAAAACAAATGGTAAACATTTCCCTTTTTCCTCAATCTAAAATGTAGCATTCTTAAAATATTTAACAATTTATAGAAAGTGACCTTGCAGGAAAGGTGAGTTAGCAACACTGATTTAAAAAAAAAAAATTAAAATAGTGTGATTGACAGCAAAATATGTTCAGATCTGAAGCGAGTATCTGCCAGTTTAGGGGACAAAATTTCAGCATGTCCTACTGTGCTCCTTTGGTGACTGGCATTCTGACAGCTGCCATCCTGGAAGTCCATTCTCCCCATTTTTGTGAACATGGAATTGATGGCCAGGATTCTAACATCAGGGCCTCAGTGCACATCATTGATCCCACTCTTTTGGAAGGGACTTAATCTAAAACACATGACAAACATACCAGGGGGCAGTCACTGAGATGATGTCTAATTTTAAGTGTAATTTAATATAAGGAAATAAGAGGTCATAAAGGATCAGCCTATTTTCCCAGGCAACTAGTGATAGGGCAAGGATATGTGAGAAATAGCTACTCACTTTTCATACTTTAGGAAGGTTTATTAAACCTTATCAAAAATACAACAGATGACTGAATAAAGAAAAAAGGTTATGGCACCAGGAGCAAAAGATTTTCCCTGCCATGTGCTCAGTCCCCTCACAATGGAGGTTTTCCCTTTTTAACCCTTTAACCCCTTCCAAAGTTCTGTCCATCCACCCCTTCTTCACTGTCCAGTGGTGGAGATCTCTTCCTCAAATCCTGATTGGAGGTCAGATGTCGCCACAGTGACAAGCTGGCCCTTCCAGATGTCCCAAATCCAGCTGTCCCTTGATAACCACGTAAGGGGGTAAAACATAACTATAAATCTATAAAATTTTTCTTAACCTATATACATGATATTTGTCTATTAATTGTGAGAGTCAATAGTTGCATTACTCATCTATCACAGGTAAATGGACTCAAATTGCACCAGAGTCAAATAAATGTAATTACTGAAAGAGAGGTTGAGGATTGGAATGGGCTCCCCAGGGAAATGGTGGATTCACCATCCATGGAAGTGAATGTTCACCCCTGGAAATGAATGAAATTCAGAGAAAGAATAGGTGTGACACTCTGTGCTATAGTTTGGTGGGCATGATGGTATTTGGTCAAAGGGCAGAGTTGATCATCTTGGAGATTTTTCCAACTCAAATGATTCTGTGATTCAGTGACCAAGGCAAAAAAATTTGAGCAACTAGTTTTAAAATGGGTGTCTCCCACTGAGGCAACTCAGTGAAGAAAACAAATTTTGGTACTCTCTTGCTACTAGGAAAATTTTTGTCCCTCCTTTGAGTATCAGAGAGATTTTTGGGAGATTACCTGGCCAAGTTCAACGTTGTCAGCTGAATATCTTAATTTGTTCAACTTTCCACTGCAGTAATATGGGCTAGGCCTCAAAGAAGTAAGAAATTGATTGCAACAGACCAATTATTTGTTTTTGCAAACTGCATGACTGATGATTACATAATACTGTTTTCTACAATAAACAATGTTGCATATCATTCAGCTTCCCACTTGGTTTGGTTAGGAAGCTGAAAAAGTCCCTCTTGTAGATTCACTATAAATGGAATAAGCTAATAGACTTGCTTGCTTTCTGTTATATGCAGGAGCTGTGATGTGAGCTGTTGCTAATCTGTGAGAGGACATCAGAGCCCACAAAATTGGTGTTTATGGCCCCTGAGGTTCTTGCAGCCAGAAAGGACCATACCACACAGACAGTGTTAGCTCCTCTTGTGATTCAAAGTCATTCTTCTGGTTTGCTCCTTGCCCTAAATGTGCTACTGAGGCCCCTGGGGCCATGTGCTGACTCAACTGGGCTCTCACAGGTTCAGGTCTTCTGAGTTTAAAGTGGCTATTAGCTCCAGGCAGGGTGATACTTTCAGGGAAAGCAATATTGATGGATTTTCTCTATGACATATTTTCCAACAAGGTCTTAACATTTTAGGGACCAACAGATGAGATGTTAAGCCTACACTTCTTGAAAGGGTCAATGCAGTGGAAATAGTGTGTCTCTGTAAGCAGCCACAGTGCATGTGTCTGTGGTGTAATAAGTGTGCTTGTTTGTCCTGGGCTAGAGTTAATTGCCTTCACAATGGCTGGTATGGGGCTGTGCTTGGGATTTGTGCTGATAACACAGGGATGATTTTGTTTTTGCTGGGCATGGTTTGCTCAGAGCCAAGGCCTTTTTGTGTGGCCATGCTGGCAAGGAAATGGGAGGTGCATGGGATTTGGGAGGAGGCACACCCAGGAAAGGTGACCCCAGGTGACCAAAGGGTCATTAAGACCATATGACATCATGCTCAGTGCATAAACTGGGGGAAAGGAGGAGGTAGAAGGTTGTTTAGAGTGGTGGTGTTTGTGTTCCCTAGTAACCATGTGTGATGGAGCCCTGGAGATGGCCGAACACTTTCCTGCCCATAGGAGGGAGTGAATTAATTCCTTGTTTTTATTTGCTTGCATGCATGGCTTTTGCTTTCCCTATTAAACTGTTTTTAACTTGACACATGAATTTTTATCTTCTATCCTGATTCTCTCCCTCACCCCACTGGTGGGGGAGTGAGTAAATGGCTGTGTGGGGCTTGGCTGCTGCCTGGGGTTAAAGCATGACAATTAGTTAGATTCTCTTCTCCAGTGCAAGCCAACTCACAGCATTCCACTCATTCGTGCATCCCAGGCCTGCACTCTCCTAAAGCCATTAAAGTTCACACCCCACCATGCATTATTCCTGCCAAATACAAACCTTTGTCATCTTTTATATGTCCAATATAGCTAATTTTCAGAGGTAGACTTTACAACTGAAAGCATATTTCTGCATCAAACTCCTCTTTGTAAATTAGACTGCACATATTTTGAATTCAAATAGCCTTTAGAAGAGCCAGGTACGTACAAATACCTGTTATTTTCATGAACATGAAATACAAGGAGTTTGCAAACTGTATGGAAAGTAAGAGTTTAATGATACTCATCTAGCTGTGAGACTGAGGCTCAGGCTGTTTACTGGCAACAGCTGTGCCTGTAGTACAGCTCAGGAGCATAACAACCCACAACAAAGCACTGAGGCATAAAAACCCACTTCGTTCATATAGATAGGAAAAAAAAAACCCAAACAAACCATGTTTTCTGATCCATGTCTGGGGAATTTTGCCTGTGTAGCACTCACATTTCCAGTGCGAACCCAAAGAGACAATTTTCCTTTATTTGTTACTTGCCTTAGGGGACTTCTTCACTCTACAAAGAGAGCCAAACACAGGAAATTAGTTAGACTTTCTGAGATAGAATCATTTAATCTTTATCTTTCTTCCTAAATGAGAAGGATAAGCCACTGTCTCAGTCCATACTTGACATTTCTGAATAACAGAATTGGTTAGTAAATACCTATTTTTAGAATAACAGGATGGATATTCTTCCATAGTGAATCTCTGGAGGAAAGAGTTGCCACTGATTTATGTGGAATTTTCCTACCCAGTTATCAATCCCAATAGCTGTATCTGTCTATCACTTTCCTGAACAGAGTTTAGTTGCTCCACTGAGTCCCATTGTTAAGCTGACTCAAATTTTATCTGAAGAAAACATTGAAGTCCATGCCCAGGTAAACTGCAGGTCATCTTTGCCTTGTAGTGCTTTTCAGTTAGCAAACTTAGTGAATAAAAAAATTCATGATATGCCAATTGCATGTCTCATTATAGGACTTGGTTGACACCATTCCCAAGCAGGCATATGTAGGCATCATAAAACTCAGTGCTGACACTTGGGTCTCTGATTTTCTAACCTCTTTGCACTTATTTCTAAATATTTTCTCCACTGTGACTACAGATGCTCTTCCAGATGTCACACAAACTAGAGAGCTATTAAAACTAAGAGCCCTTCTTCCTTTATTCTCTTTCTTCCTATCTCCTGAAAGGATCTTCTTTCTGCTACTGTTAGAACATGAACACTTAGCTATCTTTGCTAGATAGCTACACATTCCTGGGTTTATCAGCCCTCAGACCATCTATCATAAACAAATCCACAGTCTTTTATGTAGGATCCTTGTCCAAGTGTTCTGCTGTTCTATATGCCAGCTGCCTACTCCTTAACATGAAAACACCAGACACCATCATTCACAACACCCTCTTTATTTCTCTTGGTAAGTTCTCACTGACATGTTTTGGTTTTTTTTTAATAAAGAAGAGATTGACTGGATAAGTGAGGTGTTCTGACATTTCTCTCTCATTTTTACTTCTGTTTTCAGGACTGGTTAAAGAAAAAGGTAAATATGATCTTAGGTTCCATAATTTCCCCCTAACTGGAACCACTTTTTAGATTTGCTCTTATGTATATACACGTCCTTGCCCTACAATATCTTGGTTCCGATGGGGTTCTTGCTATGTTCTGGAAAAATTCAAATTGCTTGTGTGGTTTAAATCTCTTCTTAAAAAGTCTTTAGCTGTAAGGAAGGATCATCATCTTTTTCGTATTTTTATTGCTCTAATAAATTAACATCATCCTGCTTTACACAGTTCCACTGCGGATGTCTTCCTGCATCAGGGGAAGATGTACAGTTTTAAACATTTTCAGTAGCTTTATATTCCTCGGAGTAAGCTTTAAAATATCAAGCTGCTATTGTCAACTTGCCAAAAAGAGAGTCTGCTTCCTTTTTCCTTTCATTTCAGGGACTGAGAGAAGTTATTTGCTTTTTGAGAGGTCCCTTGTCAACTTTTTAAAAGAGCTTGAAGTGAACCTATAAGCCATGAAATGCCTGGCTAGGAAGAAATATATTTATCAAGATCTAACAGCTGGATATCTTGCAAGATGCTATGATCTCTTCCCAATTTATCATCTGTGCTTAAGCATGACTCAAAGCTGACTTGCTTTTAATTGGTTTTGGATCAGGCACCATTATTTATTCGTTGCATCAAAAGGATGTTCAGGATCTCCAGTTCTGAAACTTTACCCTGCTGTGCAAGAAGCCACAACACAAAACCAGAAAGTCTCTTTGTGATTGAAATTATGTATCACAACATGATGTATTTTTCTAAGAGTTATCTAAAAATCTTAGCTATTATTTCCAATGCAAAGTAATTTCAAGTTAAAATATATAACTAGTAGGAACCAAAAGGAAATCTGCCAGTGTTCCAAAATAAACTAATAAAATTCTTATTCTGCATGACTACCTAGAAAACCCTACATACATGTCATGAAATTAAACATGGTTCCAGGATCTACCTTACTATGTTTGCAAAAATAGAGAGGTGTTTGCTTGCAAATTCTATGGATAGCTGCTGACTAAAGTGCTCTACAAGAACTTGTGAAAGTTATTATTTTATTGTCAATACTTTGTTAAAAAGAAAGGGAGGTCAAACACAACAGGGTAAGGGCAAAAAAGATTCCTATTCTCTAAGACTTTTGTGAACTACAGGATCTTGTAGGTCTACAACTTTTATGTGGTTAATAGCTGGCAGGCCCTAACATGCAGAGCTCATTAACTAAATTAGCACAAAGACATGATCCTCAAATTGTGCTATTGATACTATATCATGATAGTGCCCTTACTGTGAAAAAACCCCACTACACTGTGGTGTTTCTTTTGGCTGTATATGTACTATAGACTACAATTTCATTCAGAAATTCTGATTAAGGTTCATCAGTACAAGCTGCTGCTCTTGTTTGCATGGGTAATTTCCTTACTTTGCTTATCAGGTTTAAAAAAGTTTTGTCTACTGCTTGAAAACGCCCTGTAATATCATTGTAGATCTGTCTAGGGAAACCTTTAATGAACTAGAAGTGTCAAGTATCGCCCTATTTCATATAACAGTTTAATATTCAGAATGAATATTACAGGAAAATGGATTAGTTTTCCTTGATGTTTATGAAGCTGCTGTAAAAGCAGATGGATAATCACTATAGCAACTTAGCACATAAGGAGAGAGTCATTGAAAAGCATTCTGTAACCAGCATTGTGACCTTGACAGCTCTCACTTCCAATTGCCTAAGCAATATTTTTCATCTGTTGTAATCAGGCAAATTTCTTGCATACCAGTAAAGCTAGTTGGACTATCCCAAGACATACTCTGTGTTGGAGTGAACAAATTTCAGAAAGGTCATGCCTCTCAGTTCAAGATATTTTATTATGATTTCCCCTTTGGCATCTTAAATATTTTTGTATTTCAAACTTAGTACACTGAAATAATTAAGTAGCAAGTGGATGTAATCTATATCAAACTTGTAAAACACTGTCTCTCAAAGGTTCTTTGTGGACAAACTGAGACAAAAAGGCTAGACAAGAGGACCACCAGATGGGCTGAGAACTGCCTGACCTGCCAAACTCACAGGATTGTTATCAGTGACAAGACCTCCAGCTGGAAGTTTCTCTGTAGTGGTGTACCCCAAGAGCTGATGCTGGGATCAATATTATTTAACAGCATCATTGACTACCCAAATAATGGGACTGAAGGCAGCGTTGGTAGGTTTGGTTAGGACTATATGAAACTTTGGTGCAGTGACTGATGCACTACACAGTTATATTGTGACTCAGAGGGACACTGACAGTCTGCAGAAACGGGCTGAGAGAAGCCTCATGAAATTCAACAAAATTAAATGCCCAGTCCTGTTCCTGAGGCCATGTGTAACAGTACAGGTTTGGACAGAATAACCGAAAAGCAGATTGGCAGGAGAGGACCTGAGTGTCCCAGTGGACACAAAGTTAAACACAAATAAGGAATTCTCCCTTGGTGTAAAGGGTATCAGTAGTACACTGGCCTGTGATAGGAAAATTGTTGCCAGTTGGTCAAGAGAGGTGAGTCTCCCCTTCACTGGGGCAAAGAAGACATGGATGTACTGCAGGAAGTTGGAAAAGGGTCAGAAAGATGATTAAGGCACTGAAAATATGTTGTATGAGAAAAGGCAGAGTCAGCTGGAACCTGACATGGGAAGTGGTAAAAAAAGATGAAACCAAAGAGAATCAGTGTCAGGACAAAAGAAACAATGAGCACAAAATCAAATATAAAAATTCCAACATAAACATAAGGAAAAAAAAACTAAACACAGTATTGTCTGGGTAATTCAACACAGAAAAAGACTGTCTTTCATCCTTTAGGATGTTCAAAACCCAAGTGGACATGGGCCTGAGCAAGCTGCTCTTGGTGACTGTAATCTGAGCAGAAGGGTTGACTAGACCATTTCCAGATGTGCCATTCAGCCTCGGTGACTGATTGTGTGGTAACGCAATGTGATAGGACTCAAACCAAAGGAGGTGATATCTGATTTACTCCAATTTATCTACCCATCTGCAACTGCCCAGAGATCTTCACCTTTTCTGCAGTAGCCCAGTCTAGTGTCAGTACTACAACCTGTTCTGCTGCTCCTCTCATGAGCTGGGATCATTATATAACTTTGTAATGGCAGCAAAAATAAAAAAATCTGTATCACAACATTATCAGTAAGATCTGTGGAAAGAAGAAAGGAAAAATAAGAAATGAGACCCAGCACAACTTTCCAACAACTGGTATGTGTATACCTCCCTTCTGAAAAGTACCATTTCCAGCTCCAGAGGGCATAGAGAAGTATATTCTGCTGTAGACCTGCAGACTGAGGACATGAGCTACCCTAATTTTACCATAATAGGATTACAAACTAGAAACTAAGAGATATCTCATTGGCTTCGCTGACTGCTCTGCAAGTCATTTGGGCATGTGATGACCAGTTTCCATGAAAATCTCAAAGGATTATATTTTCTCAGAATTTCTGTTGGTTTTTAATATTTAGCTGAAGTCAAAGTATCACATGAACAGGCCTTAGAACATTTCACAGATTAACCAGGAAATCTTGAGTATTTATGTAGTGCTCAGAGGAATTTATGTGCAAAGTGTTGCAGGTTTGTCTCTTTCCTGCATAAATGCAAGTACTGAAAAATTGAGTTAAGGAATTAAAGGTAAGGATGGTGGCTGACAGCAGAGAGTGGCAATGCCTTACTCCAGCAGAGGGAACTCTCTCTCTTATTTTTTTGTGTTTGTGCTCCAAGCTGAAAACAAAAAATACTTTGGCGTGCATTCAAACATTGAAAATAAATAACCCTGTCTTAATTTAAAAATCTCTGTATTAATGAGATCTTGGATAAGGTTTTTGTTAAACAATCAGGTCAACAATGATAGATAACAAAAACCCATATTAAAACTGGCATCAAGAAATTTTTATACCCTAGCCATTCTTCAAATAAAGATAAAATTTCTAGTTTGTTGTACTGAGCTGACTAATGGAAACTTTCCTGACTGACAGTAAAGATGCCCTGCTGGGGGGTGAATTACCCTTCTTTCACAATAGAAAGAAGAAGCGTTTTGTTTTTTTCTTAAAATAAACTTATATTTTTTTTAAAAAAAGTAAGAGGTCATTTACAGCAGAATTTTTCATGCTGAGAAATGTATAACTCATCCTTGAACAGTGTCACAGTTTGATGCTACATCATGAATGTCCCTGGGATTTCCTGGAGTTAATTTTGATCTCATAAGCCAAGAGGCTCCAAGATAATCTTATCACAGACAGCAACCTCCATGTATTCCTTTTGATTATGATGAAACAAAAAACACATGGGAGAAATATCACCATTCAAATACAATTTTGTATCTGAGTATCTGAGAATTGAAGTAATGAAAGATGCAATGGAGACAAAGGCCTTGTTTTGGATATAGAAATGGGAAATAAGAAACTCAGCTCCCTGAAGTAGCTGCACATTGCACATTGCCAGTGGACAGTTTATTTCCAGGGTGCTTTCTTCAATGTTACTGAGTCCTCACTGCATGGTCCAAACTTGCTCATTTGCCTAAACCAGTATAGAAATCATACACATAAGCAGTCACAGAATGTCTTGTATCTGCAGATTGTTTCATGTATAACAGACATTATATGAGTTTCTTCCAATGGTCCTGACCTTAGAAATATTTGGGTTTCAAATACTGATTAAAAATGTATGGAAAATGTGTAGATAAAGTTCTTATACTTCATGTTTATTTTGGTCATATCAGAACAATACTTGCCTTGTAGTGAGAGTGTGCAGCCTTCAGAAGCATAACTAAATGAAAGCCTGAGTGTTCAAACTGCTCATGGCTTGGAGGGATGCACTGTTCCCTGGGTAAATACTGTCTGGAGAGAGGGGTCCAAAAAGGGATAGTTAATGGAGTTATATCCAGGTGTTGATAGGTCAAAAGTGATGTTCTCCAGGGTCCAGTCCTGTTTAATATCTTTATCAATGATCTGGGAATCAAGGCAATCTAGTGCACCCTCAGTAAACTTGCAGAATACACCAAGCTGGAAGGAAGTGTTCATCTGCTGTCGGGCAAGAAGTCTCTGCAGAGCATCTGGACAGGCTGGGTTGGTGGGCTGAGGCCAGTGGTGTGAGGTTCAACAAAGTCAACGTTGGGTCCTGCCCTTGGGTCACAACAACCTCATGGATTTCTCCAGGCTTTGGGAAGAGTACACATAAAGCTGCCTGGCAGAAAAGGATCTGGGGGTGCTGCTGAATATGAGCCAGAGTGTACTCAGGTGACCAAGTAGGCCAGTGGCATCCTGGCCTGTATCAGAAAAAGTGTGGCGAGAAGGACCAGTAATTGTCCCTCTGTACTCAGCACAGATGAAACCACTCCTCCAACACTGTTGTGATGAGTTGATATTGGCTTGGCTGGGCACCAGATGCCCACCAAGCTGCTCTAACTCTCCCCCTCCTCAGCAAGACAGGAGAACAAAATGCAATGGTAAAAAACTTGTAGGTCTATATAAGGCAGTTTCCTAAAACAAAAATGAAAAGTTGCATGCAAGCTAAGGAAGGATCTACAGATTTTATTCTCTAATTCCCTACAGCACATGATGTTCTGCCACTTCCTAGGAAGCAGAGATTCACAGTACATAGTAGTTGCTCCACAAAACAAACATAAAAAACTAATGCTCCCCCTTTTTCCTCCTCCTCTTTTCTTTAGCTTTTATTTCTGAGCAGATGTCACATGGTATGGAATGTCCCTTTGGTTACTTTGGGTGGCAGTCATAGCTGGCTACCACCCAATGTCCCCTAGATCTTGCCCAGCCCAGCCTATGGATGGGAGGGCAGAATGTTTGAGAGACACCCCCGGTGCTGTGCCAGCCCTGCTCAGCAGGAGCCCAAACACTGGGGTGTCATCAACACCTTTATAGCCATCAATGCCAAGCACAGCACTGGGAGGGCTGCTGTGGGGAGAATTAACCTCATCCCAGCCAGACCCAATACAAATGTGTTCAGTTCTCAGCCCCTCAATACAAGAGGTAAATGGCCTCAAGTTGCACCATGGCAGGCTTAGATTAGGTACTAGGAAATTCTTCACTGAAATAGTGGTCAAGCAATGGAGCAGGCTGCTCTGGGAAGTGGTAGAGTCACCATTCCTAGAAATATTCAAAATAAATGTGGATGTGACACTTGGGGATATGATTTAGCAGTGAATATTGTGGTGCTGGATTAATGGTTTGACTCTATGATGCTAGAAAGTATTTTTCAACCGTAATGATTCTGTAATCAGGCTCCAAGCCATTCCCAACATTGAGTGCTCCAGGATTTTACTCCTGGCCCTGAGAGAGCTGCGTGCTTGGGAGCCAGTTACCTTCATCTTCACCCAGGGCCATCAAAGTCCCTCTCATGGAGACACTCATCTTCATCACAGAAAATCACCTGCTGGTAGTTCCAGTTCTGGGGCTCGCTCTTCTACACTTGGCAGAGATATCAGGAGAGTTTGCATTACAGTGTCACCAGTGGGGTAGGATTTCCCTCAAAAGTATGTGATACTTACAGGTAGCAAAAATAGTCAGAGCTCTTAGCTGGCACCCTAGCATATATTACACTCATTTTACTGCCTCTAGTAGACTGTTGGGCTTCATAACTTGGTACCTATTAGTAAACATGGAGCATGATAACTTAAGCTCTGAGTTTGGTTTGAAATTCAGAGATTGCTGAAATATTTAAAAAGCAGGTCTCCAGATATACCCTGTCACTTTTTTTCATGACCTCACTGGCAACTGCACAGAGCCACATACAATGCATGGATGTAAACCTTTACATAAATGTTATATTATCTAACCTTACCCTGTTAATCCAGGCTGTTCTCTTTTTTCCCTATTATATATACAATTGGAGCAGACTAACTGCCTTTCAGTTCAATATTAATTCCTGCTTATTAATAAAGCATGAAAATTTTATAACAATGGGAGCTTATTAAAATAGCTTTCTGAAATAATTAAGATGTAAAGATATTAATAAAAAGCACACTCCTAAACAGCCACATGAATATATTAATCACCTTTAGAAACTCTTGAAAGAACCTCGGGTGATTTATTTCCCTTCTACTCTTTGAAAATAGCGTTAAAAAGCTTAATTTGCTTTCTCAAGGTCACACACTTAAGTTACTGACAGAGTGGCAATTGCAGGGTAGAAAAGCCAAGGTACTGAATGCTAGCAACCACAGCACTGGCACTGATGCCCTCAGTCTAATCAGTGCTTTCCTACTCTTGGGATAAATATAGCATTTTGATTTTTCTTTTTTCCCCTAAAGAAAGAGATGATCTGCAATTTCTGCTGGCTGCTAAAAATTTGGTTTGCTGGAGTTTTGGTGGCTGAAAATGAACCAGCAGCAGGTGGCAGCAGTTTGTCATGCTTCCAGCCTCCTCTGGGTTCACAGGCAACAATTTCTGGCCACATAAATGACTTTTTGCCTCTTGGATTTGTTCTGTATTTCTGCAGAAAAGAGATTTGACTCTCCTGAAAAGGTTTTCTACCAGACTTCAAAGAAAGCTTGGTACTAGGCAACTCCTGCTGATGCCAGGTATGCCCAGCCACATATTCTGGCTTCCTTGTAAGACTGCCTGCATGGATGCAGAGAACAGTGATGTTCTAGGAAGCTTGGGTTCAATGAGGAAGAAAGGGGCATATACATATTCTGTCAGTCTCTTGGGTACCAGAAGTGTGTCCTGAATTACGTGTGATGATCAGAATCACTTATGCAGACCTCTAAAGCAAGACTATAAAGCACTAAAATATTCCCTATGAAGTGAACCTATTAATTGCAGTGCTTAAGTGCTACATTTTGTTGCATCCGAATACATGCCAGTAATGTATTTTTTGTTTATTTCCAATTAACATGCATGGTTTCTTCCTTCTTAACTTGCACTTTATAACACAAGCAGTGTCTCAAGGATACGTAAGCTAATTGTTTTGCACTGAAATGGCCATGTTTTTCATCTGTTAGCTACAGTTATTGTGTGCAGGAATGCTGTTAAAACCTTAGTAAACATTATTAGGCACAAGAAGAATGATGATAGTCAATGAGCACTAAGCAATGGACTAATGGAATGATGCATAGTACAATGCAAGAACAAGGGAAAACTACAAAAGGAATTCCACCCTTGCAAGCAAGCTGAGCTTTGTGAAATCTCTAAAGATAAATTCAGCAGGGTAAAGAGTGATTAAGCACATGCTGCAAATTCTGCTTCCTAGTAGAACAAGCTGGTTCTGAGAAACCTATTACAAACACCTATTTTCATGTCCTTGCCAGGAGGAAAAAAGGGGACAAAACTGTTCTATACATACACATTATGATATGTGGAAGAGCAGCATAGGTAAAACTACGCACGTTCTAGCTTCTATTAATTTTTACCATTTAATCCATTACCATTATTTAAACACAGAGAATTGGCATAGTCACCTTGAACAAGTGAATTAGGACATACTTTATAAAAGAATTTTAATGAAAGGCAACCTCTCTTCTGCCAACCAAGATTCCATTCCTGTTTATTAGAGTGATTTGGAATATAAATTTTCTGAGATTGATTCACATCTCTTGATTTCTGTTTCTTCTGTTCCATGGATGAGGATAGTGATTTACATCTCCTGTTCAAAGTATTCAAAGTGACAGAGAGCAAATGCTGTCTGATATGCAAGTAGAAATGAACCTGTGGTGGTACAAACCAGAAATAACCCACTGAAGGGTTATATTTTATTTTGCTTTTATCCTGGAACACTAAGGGGGTGAAGGATACAAATATTTGTATTTTGATATTTTCTAATGACAACAAGCATTTTCTACGCTCTTCAAAATTATCTTATTGTTGTACCAAACTGCATCATCAATGTAGTCTGTGACAGTGAAACTAGAGATTTTGGAGCTAATTTTCAAATTCACAGTGTCTGTGTTGAAAGAGACTGCAGCTTTGCAGGAGCCTACATGCAGTAAAATTCAGCAGGACAGTAGTCACTGCTTTTCCTTTTTTGTGACTTTGGTTGTGTGCCATGCATCTGAGATGCTAAGGAAGGTAGCCTCTTGCAGTGGTGAAGATTTGAGGCCATATGAAAACATCCCTGTAGAAGATAGCTCGCCAACTACACAGGATATGGAAAGGTGATACCATGAAGTTCCAGCTCCCTATTTTAATTTGTTATCTAGGAGGAAACATAAAAATTAGCAGTTCAATTAGTCTTATTGTGCCTGAATTTGCAGTCATAGTATCATAGATTCATCAAGTACCTTGAGCTGGAAGGGTCATCGAGTCCAACTCCTGGCATGCTGTGTTTAGCAGTTTGTCCTAGACAAGTATTTTCTTTAGCAATTTGAAACCCATTATTTACATTCTCATGACTCTAGAATATTTATTGAATGTTTTTCCCAAATCAAATCCACTAGTGAGCAAAATGTTAAAATAATTATACACAGCTATTTAATATAACTATCTTATTTCAGTCATCCATATGATATTTCTGTAATGAAATTCTAATAGCTCTTGGAAGAGTATGAGCAGACAGTTGTAATTTTCTGGGCGTGGACTAGATCCCAGCAGAATTAATACATCCATGAGTTTATCTATTAATGTTTATCAGCCATCAAGCTGCAAGTTCTGACTTGTGTGTGCCATTTGCTTTGCATCAATATGCTAACACAATCAGATTGGCAGTTCAGCTTAATTAAAAGCAGATTAGGAACTAGAGAACACAAAAATTTTTCTAGAAAGAATATTCTTAAAAATAAGCACAAAGTAGAAACAGTGACTGACAATTACTTAGAAAAAACATTACAAAAGACTAAGAAATAAATTCGACTACAAAGTCTAGTTAATAGTAAGAGTATCACACCTATGTATCCAGAGTGTAAATAATTTGCCTACCAGACCCTGTTTCAATCAGTCTTATCTTCTTTACTTCATTTTACATATGGGAAGAGTTGTTTAATTTCATGTTTCTAGGCATGTTTAAAAGCCAGTGTTACTATACATACACCTTAACTTAGATTACAGTGTGCAGGAGAGGAGAATGGGTAGTTCCTGGGAAATGCTCTCTCTGCTGCCCAGGACAATCTATGGTTTGACTTCAGCTTCAGGGCAGAGAATCGTCTGAAGGCTATTTTACAACTTCCCAGTATTGCCAGGGCTTCTGTCATATGAATTTGTCTTTTCCTAAGAGAAGGTGCTTTTTCATCATGTTAGGGTAAGACTGGGAGAGCAACTGTATTTCCCATTCTAACTTTTTCCCTTAAGGCTGTGAAAAGTGACCTCCAAAGTTCTGCTTAAGTCTCTTCAGTTCCCTGAATAACTGGCAGAGAAGATTACTTGGAATATTTTCAGGAAATATCTTTTTTCTAATGAGTGGAGAACTCCCACATGTGTTTGCTGCCTTTTTTCATTGTTGGGGTATTGCTTACTTTTAGGGAGGAGTTATTGTAGTCCCTACAGTACCTACCACAATCCAGCATCTATAGAGAGATAAATTTGAGGTATCAGAGCTGCTGTTGTTTTGACATATCATACGCATTCCTTCTCCACTTTCTACTTCAACTATTTATTTGTATTAGAGATATTGAGTTGCTGTATGTCTCCTTCCATTGCTAGGCACACTTGCCTTTAACAGGTAAAGAAGTACTAGCTGAGCTGAACGTGCTGTTTGTGACCCATGAAGAAACAAATCAGTAGCAACAGGCATGTCAGGAGCTGATTTTAATAGGTAACTCAGAAACTTGTTATGGTTTTAACAGCTTTTAATGTTTAACTGAACCAGTCCAACTATTCTTTGTACAACCCTGATTCAATGGGAGCAAGGGCAAGCTCATAAGTGTTAAAGCTATTCTTTTTACAGCCTGACTTTGGGGGAGAGATGAAGGGATAACAAGCAATTTCCAGGGCAACAAGCATCTTCCTAAGTCTGAAAGGATTACATTTTGCAGAAAAGAGGACAATTGGCAATTAGTTTGGGACACTTGTCTTGAACATAACCTGTCCAGCTTAATTTGAATTGTCTTAGGTACTATTCTCCTAGCTGTTATTAAAACTTAAATTTGCTTTAATTAGTGTTAAAAAAAAAAACCAACAAACCCAAACCAATGCAAACATTAACATTCTTAATATCAGTGGCTTTTTAATCACAGTATGCAATGCTTTGCTGAATTTGAGAAGAGGAAGTTGTTTTATTAAAGATGGACTTGAAGCATATTCAGCTCGATGTGTATGTTTATATCAAGCCTGTAAGGATTTAAGTCTGTTCTTCAACACCCATGTGGTTACAGTGAAACTAGATCCCAAACAGGTTACTGAGCTGCAAGAATTATTTGCATGAAGGGGGTGCTGAAGACACTGCAATCTGAGTACCTGAAACAGTAATAAACCAAATAAATTTGCTTACACTTACTGGCAGTTCAGGGAGATGCAATGTTCTCAGCTGCTCAGGTCACAGCCCTACCTCATCTCAGTCTCAAACAGAAGATTCACTGGTGGTTTGGAGGGGGGGAAGGGGAAACATTTCTAAAAGCACACCTGGCACTTCCAAGTGATACAATGCCTTTAAAGTACTGACATTTAAAGCAATCATAATCTCAGCGGAGAATTAGTTTATTCTGTCATCCTCTGACTTCCTCAGCTTACTACTCTAAAATCCAGCTCTCATGCAGCTGACAACAGGCCCATTAATTCTGTCAAATGATGGCTTTCCTATTTTCAAATATGGTAGGATATTAAGTATCCAGCCTCTGCTGTCAACGGCTGTCAACTTTCAGCAGCAGTCCCAATAAGTCCCTCAGCACAGTGCCCAATAATTTACTGGGTTAAATATATCAGCATTCTTACTGCATTCCTTACTCCTTCCCCCTAACCCAGCCAAGAGTTTTTCAGTGGATTTTTTTAGGTGCATGTTAGTAAAACATAACCTTATTCAGGCAAATATTTACTAAAATATGTGTTTAGGCTATGCAAGATATCCTCAAACCAACTTAGCACAAGTAACTTCTAGAATCAGGATGGATCCATGGGAGGTATTGTACTTTAAAGTTTTGTGCTTCACACTTGGTTTAAATTCTCTCTTGTTCTCAACCTTATTTCAAAGCATTTGTGCAGTTACTTTCCCATCCCTGTGATGTGTTTAACAGATTCTGACGCCTCTGCTTTGAAGGTGCAGACACATTACTGCTCTGAAGATGGAGCTAAAGATTTTTGTAAAGTTAAAAGGAACTAAGCACAAATAAAAAGAAGAGATAAAAAAGTTTTTGGGTTTTCTTTTCCCTTGTAAAGAACTGATAAATAAACCATGTTTTCCTGACTGCTGCTTATGGAGTTGGACATCTGTAGCTCATTAGTTTACAACTGTCATTCAAACCAATTAATTGAAAGAATTAGGTGCTTTCTAAAAGAGGGACCGAACAAAAATAACTTCACTTTTTGAAGATTTCTTTTAAAAGTGTTTCTGACATTATTAGCTGCTAAGCACAAATAGCATATTATTCCAAATCTATTATCTTTCTTTTTTTCCCCCTCTTCTTTCTCCTTTGCATCATTTACAGCTTAGTTGGTGTATCAAAAGTATCCAATACTTCCATTCCTACCCAGAATTTTCATTTTTGGAGAGGGATTTTTTTAGACTCCAGACCTGTGAAAAGACCCTCTGGATGCTTTGTTTCTCACCATACAGTGACCTAGTGTTTGAGTACTAACTAAATCCTCTGCATTGTACTTCTAGATCTGATTGAAATTATTTTAAATATTCTTTCCATACTTAATGGTCTGAATTACAAGAAATTCTCCAGTATTTTAGGTCTCCTAGTTTTTCTTTTGAAAGATTATTGCCAAATATTCTGAGTTTTTTGGTTTTGCTTGACATGATTAAACTGCAATGGAATTATGTGGTGGCACAGGGTCTGCCTCCTGAGTCATAAGGAGAACTCAACAGGATTTTTAGCTGAACAATAAAACATCCTTACTAAGCACACACTGAGGTTGATGTCTAGGACTTCATGCTCCTAGAAATCTAAATTTGGCTAGCTTGCAGGGATTTCAAGTCACTTTGATAATTAAGTCCAATCCATGCTGAATCTTGAGTGCTCAGATCTGCTTTACATTATCAAGTCTATTGTGCCACTCAAATGGATTAAAAATGTAAAAATGTAAACTTAGCTAAATCTTGTATGTTCAGCCCTGAAAACCATACATGACTACTGGTTTCAGAGCACCAGGTACAGGAACTCCTCAGACTGAAGGTGCTTACAGTGTCCCTTTCAGTCTCACTAATGTTTTTCTGATGGCTTCTATAAATTCCAGAGGAATCAGTAGTTTAGTAGTATTTTATGCTTCTTAAATTTTTCTGAGGAATTATATTTGATCTGTTTCACAGAATCACAAAACCACTTAGGTTGGAAAAGACCTCTGGGATAATTGAGTGCAACCTGTGACTGAACACGACGTCAATTAGACCATGGCACTAAGTGCCACATCCAGTCTTTCCTTAAACACCTCCAGGGATGGTGAGTCAACAATTTCACAGAGTAACCTGTTCCAATGCTTCTAAAAACCTTTTTGGTGAAGAAATTTTTCAGAATATTATATAAGCCTTCCCTGGCACAACTTCAGGCCATTTCCTCTTGTCCTGTCATTAGCTGCCTGGGAGAAGAGGCCAGCCCCCTGGCTACAGACTCCTTTCAGGCAGCTGTAGAGAGTGGTAAGATCACCCCTGAGCCTTCTTTTCTGCAGGCTAAACAACCCCAGCACCCCCAGCCACTTGTCATAGGACATGCATAATCTATGTCCAATTTTATGGTTATAGATCTCAAAGAATGAAATAGTTCCTGAGGTTGTCACCTTTTTTATTGGAAAACCATTCCTCAGCACATCCTTGACCAGTGGCAGCTGGGAAGGCCACGAAATCATGCTTTCCCAAATTGGTTTGCTCTCCAACAGACATTTGCATAAAGGTCAATTGTTTTCATAATATAGAGCTAAAGCCTTGCGTTACAATATGTTTGCTAAAAACGTTACATATAGAAAGAGTTCTCAGGATCATATTTTGAAAACAACTTACATTTTCATTAATAGAGGTGAGCCAATGGGCTCAAAAATACCTTTTTAATAGTTTTACATAATAAAGATGGTTTATGAAAGGGATTTCCCTACCTCCTGGAGCAGGTGATAGGGAGAGGGGAGAAAGAATATCAGACTAAACAGGTCTCATGAAAACATCAGCTTGTAATCCTGTTTAAGATGACTGCAGGTAAGTATTACCTTTTGGGACTCTAGGAGGCCCAGAAAGCTGTGCTGTAAAAACGTGAACTACCTGAGCTGCTGGGGAAAGGAGAGATTTTCTGTTAATTGTGAAGGTCTGCGACTCCTTACAGTGGTCAAGTGTTGTGAGCACTGAGATGCAGTTTAAACATGCCTGACAAGCTCATTGCAAAGTATGAAACAGAAGGATAACACCATTAGTTAACTCAAGATAAAGATTTTCATAGAGAATAATTGCAGGAATAGGTGGATCTGAAGGAAGTCCACTGTTATTCATAGTTTCCCAGAGATGAAATGTTTATGTCCTGTACTGTATAAGTTGCCCTCAGTTTTTTGTTAAAAATTAAATATAGACCCTTCATACTTCTTGACCTCATCTCCAAGCTGTTTCTGTGATTTTGTCTGTTGGATGAAAGAATACCTCAGTGTCAGATCTGAAGCCATAAGGTGAAACTTCAGTTAACTCTGTTTTGTCTTCTGCCTGAGAAATTCCCAACCCACTCACATGAGTGCACCAGCAGCAGCATCAGAGTAGAACTATAGAATCAGTTAGATTGGAAAAGACCTTTAAGATCAAGTTCAACCATAAACCTAACACTACTAAAAATACCACTAGACCATGCCCCCAAGTGCCATATCTTCACATCTTTTAAATATCTCCAGGGATGGTGATTCAACCACTTCTCAGGGCAGCTTGTTCCAATGCTCTGACTGTTTCAGTGTTGAAATTTTTTCCTAATATCCAGAAAAACTTCCCTGCAGACAGTTCAGCCAGCTCTTGTGTATCACTTTTAACTTGATAAAAGAGACAGACACTTTTCCTCCCAGCTTGCAGCCATTGGAAGGATTGATCTCACTTCTTTCTGATCACAATTTGCACCTAAAATCTCCAGTGCAGTAGTGTGAAGAGTGGCTCACCCAAATTTTACAGGAGTTCTCCCCTAAGATTGATCATAATTCTTATTACCAGTTTGAACCTTTGCTTTTTTAGATATGTTCTTAGCCTTTGCAGGCAGGAAAAAGTAATGTACAGAGGTACCTCAGCCTTGCAACAATCACTGCACTGGAGTGCAAACAATTTTTATAGTAAAATACAGTCACTGGCTTTTATGATTTTTAGCTAGGAGACTGAATAGCCTTTTCTTGAATGTGTATTTTACAATGGTCAAAGCCTAATATTTTATACATCATTTTATTACTGAAGATACCACATTATTTTGGTATTCCTGCCTCTCACCATACCTGCTCTATTTCCCATATGAAAGGGGTCCTTAGCTTTCAAGAGGGCTATGCTGATACTCTTGTCTCTGTCTGCCTGTTCATATTGTGACTGTAAAGCATTTTTGTTCTTTGGGGAGAACTACCTAAGTTGTTCCATCCTAAGCTGAGATGAAAATTTGGGAAAATTCCAGTGCTGAAAGTTTTAGATCACTTTGATTGCTATGGTTTTGATGTTTATCCTTGAGTAGAGAGATAATAGAAAATAGAGGAAAAAGCAGGCAGATAACTATTATTGTGTTAATAGTCATCTGAGAAACTTGCTAGAAATGTTACCAGCTCTCCACCTTTTGTGAAGTATTTTCTTTGGTAACCATGAGTTTTTACCACTTCTCTTGTCCATTTTCCCCCAGCTAATTTTCCATATTCTTCTATTCTGCTCCCTGAAAAGATGCTGTTCAGCAAGCAGCTGTGCTTAGTAAAGAAGTTGTGCATGCCTTACAATGCACGTGTTTTCAGCAGCCTCCTCCCTAGATGTGGCAGCTGTCAATGACACAGAGATTTGAAAGTTGCCAGCACATAAGGGTGTGATATAAAATATTCCCTGTAAAAGGAACAAATTAAAAAATAAAGCCTAATTTCCAGATGCTACTTTTAGTTGAGATGGTTGCAAGCACATGTGAAGTCCATATAGTAATTAACTATTCCAACTCAGGAACCAGAACAATAGTGCAAAGGATGCTACTGTTAGAAACAGCTGAAGGTTAAGAACGCAATGATTAAGCATTGAGAATCAGAAATACTCTGCAAATAGGCTATATCCAAGATAGAACAAGAGTGTAGAGAAGCAGGTCAGAGCCACAGAGAATTATTTTGGCTTAGCTTTTAGAAAAATAAGAAATAGATGCATGAAATTATAATAGCACAAAATACTATTTAAAAAAATAAACTGATTTCTCCTCATCATTTGCTGAAGCACTTGTGAAAAAATTTACAGAGATGTCTCAGTCAGGGAGATGCAATTGAAAATGAGTGCAAATCAGTGATCTGCTTGTGTGGGAGACACCAATAACATTTGACACAGAGAAAGAAACTATACGTCTCTTTCCTGGAAATATTTCTCCTACATTGGCAGAGCTGACATTCTTCAAAGAATAACTACAAGTTCAATTTATGCAGTAGGAAGAATCGGCCTGATATTGAAAATCTCTTTATCTTTTTCAGCTTAGCTATTGTTTGTGGAAGTACTGACTTAAGAGTTATATATTTATTTCCTGTCTGGTTTTGTTTTCTCAGATTAAATATCTTGGTTTAGATAGAAAGGAAAACATTGAGGGTCAATTTATATGATTCCACTTGCTTTAACAGCAATACAAGGATGAACAAGAACAGAATTCCACCCTGGAGTTATTTTTGCTTAGGGAAATCAGAACACATTGAAATTAAGATTGTCATTAAAATGAAAAGTGTTTTGTCTTTCCCATCCTATAGTGAGTTACAGGTGCAAAGGAGTGCTCTGTGAACTACCTGGGATAGTACCTTCACTGGTGGAAGGCACCAGAGATATCCTGAATAGATATTGGATTTTGTATGCAAACCTAATTTTGGACTTTAAAAGTGGTTTGTTTGTTTTGGTTTTTTTTTGTTTTGTTTTGTTTTTTTTTGTTTTTCTGGTTTTTTTTTTTTTTTTTTTTTTTTTTTTTACTTATAAATAAGCATCCAGAGCATGAAAAAGAGAGTGTTTTATGAAGTTATAATGTTTGAATTTCTCCTGGTTGTCATGCATATCTTGTATTATTATGTCTCTGTGGTATCTCTATGTACCTCTTTTGCTTATTATTTTCACACTCTGTAATAATAGAAAGAGCTGTCATAGAAGAACGGTAGGAAACTAATTGGAAATCACTTAAAGTTTGATTAATTAGGTGTAATTTACTTTTTGGCATTTTTGAAAGAAACAAATGCTTTCTTTCAAGAGTAAAGTTGCTGAGTTTCGTTTTACCAGAGTTAAGCTGCTTTCTTCTGAACATAAATGTTTTGATTCCCTTATTTTTATCTAGCATAAAGTCACAATAAACTCTGCATAATCTCTGAGCCATATCCACTGGTACATTATATCGATTTAATGATGGTATAACTCAGTGAAATAGAGAAACAAAAATTTATGGACTTAAATATACAATACTGGTTATACCCTGGTAAATTAATCCTATAATATAATACCCATATATTTTGAGTCTGATGCTGAAAAAATATGTTGTGTAAAGTGAATAAAGAAATCAATATAATATGGCATTATTTTATAGGTTTTAAGTGTAAAAATATGCTAAATTCTGTACTTCAATTTAATAGGTTCACAAAGTTGAAAATCGTACATCTAAGAAACAAAACTCCAAATGCCATTTGCAATATATTCCTAAAAATGAGCTAAATTTATATTATCATTATTGTTTCTAGTTACTTTAGAGTCTGGCCTGAAATACTTTCAGGGAGAGTTGCTTCTGTATTTTCAGACTGGTTTTGATTAAGTACAAAGCAGACAAACTACTGGAGTTAAAGAAAGAATAGGATGAGATATCTTTGCTCCAGTAAAATTCTTTTCCAGTGTCAGAAGTGAATTATTCCTGAAATTACATGTTATGATCACAAAAGAACTAGAATAATGTTAACAAATTCTTATTTATTTTCCAGCTCCCTTGGTACAATCTACTTTCTTGAGTTTACTTTCTTGACTTTGGTTGAATCTATTTGTATTTAAATCATTTAAACCTCTGAATTTGGAGGTTTATATATTCAACATTTCTTGCTTTAACAGTCAACCAAATGTTCAATTTTTTTTTTTGGTTGTCCAAGGATGTCAAGACTGTAATTAGCACTGGACTTGTCAAATTCACAGGCAGTATAAATGTTGGCCTTTCAACAGTTACCTGACTTACAGGCATGTGCTCCAACGGTGAATGTTCAAAATGTGTAGGAGATAAAATTTGTGAACGTATGTATTTCGATTTTTTAAGAGAAATTGTTGCTATTCATTAAACTCATTTCAGCACAAGGCTGTGCTGTCCCATATTAAAGTCACTTAAAAGAAATGCATGTATCAGATATTTGTAAATATAACTGATACATGAAGAATGGGTTTCTTTTGATTTGCAACATATGCGTAGGGAGAAATCCACATGAACAAATTTGACCTGTTTTAGAAAAGGAGAATTTCATTAAGTTTAGAAAAAAATCTGAAAATGTAGACAGTAAAGAGTAAGGAATAAATGGCAGGTACAGTAAATATATCAAGTTAGGAAGATGACCAGCAGATTTAACAGCTAACTAAGAAACTCCAGCCCACCTGGTGCTGCAAATGCCTCATTTTTCAGATGCTGCAACTGAACTGCTCACAGAAGTTTCTGCTTCTCAAATGGCAAATATTTCCTAAGAAAGGGAAAAAAGAAACAGAAGAAATCTTTAGAATCACAAGCCTTCCATGTCTGCAAAACACATTTGTGCCTATGTCACCAATTTACCACCATAAGGCAGACAAAAAATTGAAAACCTTGGAAAAACAGCAGTCCCTCTGCTTGCTGCTACAATTTACCGGGGGAGCAAGCAGGGATGAAAGCCTGGCATCAACTGCTCTGTGGCACCAGCTTGTCCTTGTGACACACAAAGAGCACTAGAACAGTCAAGGTAAACAATACAGAGAAGATCAGTGAACCTACTCATGGTGTTTGGTGCTATTCAATGTCAGTAAGGGTAGGGAAACCTACTTCTACCTTTAAAATAAATAAAAACCACAACTTCTACAACAAAACTTCCTTGCTTTGAAGCAGTTCTCCACTTGCCATTAGTCTCATTAGCAGGGGTGTTTATTTGTGTTTTTTTTCTCATTGAAATACAATGGCACAGTCTTTCTTTAGCAAGGCAGCTTCATCATTTTAATATTTGATACATCATAAGCAAGCCTCTCTCCCCCATAACAGATTTTTCATATTATTACTGCATTTAATCTACTTTCCTCTGGCATGGGTAAACCTCAGGAAGATGGTAACTCTGAGAGAAAACATATACAAGGATGTCAGAAAGCAAAAACTTGCATGTTTACTGTTGTCTTTCCTAAACTAAAGCATGTATCTAAATATGGAAACTCAGACTTGTGAAAAAAATCTGTAACGTGAAAATGAAGTTATACAAGAACAAATCATAGAACACTGTACATCAGAGACATTTAATTTATATTATTAGGGAAACAAAAAAAAAAGGTTCTGAAAACTCTCTTAAGAACTTAGAAAAATAAATGTCATGATCACTGCTTTATAAAAACAAGCCTATTTCTTCAGAATTACACAACAAAACCCTACAGATTATTACTTTCTTTGCAAAATATACATGAAGAATATAATATATAACCCTTCATCCTTGTTAAACCTGACAATTACTGTCACTGGCTCATACATGGATCTTTTTCTTTTGTCAGCCTTATATTTTGCAGCTTTTTGATGCTTTGCTCAGACAGTGACATTTTAATAAAGCTTTGGTATGTGTGTGTTGAATTTTAAGCAAAATTCACAAAAAATGGGTAGGGAGGAGAATCTTCCCAGACAGGAGACTGCCAGATAAGATCAAATCTCCAATGTTTTATCTTCACTGGTGGATGGTGCACAAGGTTCTGATGATAACAATAGTCCTTTAAAAAACAATTGCTAAACATGCAGGTACTCTGTCAGAAAAGAAGGTAAAGATAGAGAGAATAGAGAGAATAGAGAGAATAGAGAGAATAGAGAGAATAGAGAGAATAGAGAGAATAGAGAGAATGTCCTCTCTTTCACAGTCAGTACTTTTGCTATAATTTCTCTGCTTAAATTGTTCTCACAGTCTGCAGCTCACAGTTTGTGGATGGCCTCTGCCAGCCATAATTTTCTGATCAGCTGTTATTAGTCAGCAAACATGCTACATTACATGGGTAGTGGCTTCATCCTTTCTTTACTTTCCTTGAATATTTGTTCCTTTTACAAGCCTTTCTCTCTCAAAAAGCAATGGGAACATACACATTAAAACCTGTTGTATGCAGCAATAAAGCTACTTTTCCCTTTTAATGACACTACCTCAGTGGGTACAAAGATAGAGTAGTTAGCCAGAATGCCATTGTACCTTCTATAAGGTGTATCAGGTATGCTGATCTTGTATCACCTCCTACTAATGTTGTCACACCACAGAATGTTCTGCAATCACTGCACAAGCAGAACAGTGGCCAGCAATTGTCATTGCTTCTGCTCTTCAGCCATGCCTTGTTCCTGTAATGCAATACCTAGTGGCTAGAATATCTTCTGAATGCCCTGAGCTAGTAGCTAAGTTTCACAGCAAAAAGGAAAGTTCTCCTATTTTTACCTAATAGGAACAAAATGGGATATTCACAGCCTTCTCTTGCAATCCTCCTTTTTATTGCTTCTCAAAGTCATGATCTGGCAGCACCCAACCAGTTCCTTATTGATGATAAATCCCACCAGGGCACTTCTCAGTCCTGCAGCTACCATCCCTTTACCAAGAGACAGCCTCCCCTCTCAGGGGCTGACCATCTGTCAGGTAGCTGTGAGCAGTAACACTGCTGCTCCAAGATTAATGTCTGTTGAGAGGTGAAACAATGCTATTTTGAGGCTTTTGTCCAAAGACATTTTTCCTGTTTCAGAAAGGGAGATGTGCCCTATCAGAAAGGCATAAGCACTGCTTCATTTTGTAGTTGGAGATTCTGAATGTACCACTGGCCACTCGGATCAACAAATCATGATAAGAATATTCCTACCAGGAAGTACAGGAACTGGTATAGGCTGGCTTTGAAACAATTCAGTGGAGTGTTTTACTGCAATACTGCCTACCTGGTACAATATAACTCTTCCTTAAAGACAAAATTAATAGCTTAAGAATTCCATCATCGTTGCTTTAGTTTCCTAAATTGGAAACATTTGACCCTGCTCTTTAATTTAAAAAAGTCTGTGAGGACCTGCTTCACTCAGGAAACATTAGATTGCTCTCATCCTTGAAACAACTTCTGAGTTTTAATCTGCAGCTAAACTCTAAGGTCACTTTTCTTGCAGTCTTAGAGATCAATTTTAATCTGTGTTGAATTCTGAATTTCTATTGTGTAAGGTCTAGCTTCTCTTTCCAGAGAAATTCACCAAACAATGGTTTTCATATTCTGGGAAATTAGTATAAATTCTTTCTGTACCCCAACACTGATACAAAGTTCAGGCAGATTTTTTGTCTTCTGTTCCTAAATCACCTTCTCAGTGGGGCCATAGTGTGGAAAAATTTGACAGTTTCCATATTCTCTCTGGGGACAGCAGAATTGAAAATGCTGGCTGAAATACATAACTGTGTTCTGATTTTTTCCATTGGTGGGTTTTTTTATTACTTCTCCTTGATCTTCAGTGGTCCTCACCATTCCATCAGAGTAAGGAGATACAAAATCAGAAGAGCCTGTCTTGCCAGCAATCCAAAAGAGACTGCATTCTTTAACAACTGGCTTTCTCCTTCATTGTTTTCTGCTGTTCAGTAGTACTTCTTACAGGTCCTGTTATTGACTCTGAAAAAATGTCAGATTTTTCTGCCCATTTAGGGATGACTCTTCTCTCCACTGAAATACTTCTATTAAATCAAGTTGTTTTTGTTACAGAAGCTAAAGCAGCTTGCATGTTTTGGTCTGTAACTGTTTATTGTGTACAGTTTGCTCTGAGGAACTCAACTGTCTCTTAGAGGAAAAGCTCTAATTTCCATGCCTGAATATTGAATGTATCATATTACTAGTACTAATGTAAATATGCATTTAAAGTGACTACTAAAAATATAATTTGGCAGTGTAAAGTGTGTTAGTAGTAGTGTCTTTGCAGTAAGGTGCTAAACCCTTGTGCTCATTTCTTTCTTTATGACTGCTGAGTGATGTTGAATCTGACGTGGGTTTTACAACATCAGTTGGGAACTCTGCAGACCTACTGGACTGATTTTTTTAGGTTAAAAAGTATATAGACACTAGTAGGCACTGCTATTCTTTCTTATTTCAGTAAGGTCAACTGGAACTAGACTCAGTGAGGAGAAAACAATTCTATCTGAAAGACTCAATTTAGACTTCACCTGGCCTGTAGTCTAAATTTTAGAGACTTCTACTGGCCGACATGTCCGTAGCATCATATCTACCAGCCAAAATCTGGATGAAATCTAGTGAATTTAGTATCTGCTGGGTCTATGGTATTCAAATGAGACAATGATGAGCACTCAACATTGTTTTATCAAACAAGTATTTGTCTAAAGTAGGTTAAAAAGATGCCTTTCAGTTGCTCCCTAGGCCAAGGAAGACATAAGTACCAATCCACAGGTTCCACCACTCATCACTATCAGGCACAAACTAACAGTGTATTAATTCTTTTGTGTAAGATCCCAATTTGAATTCTATAATGAAAAATATTAAAATATTCTTGATCCAACTTGACTCAAAGAAGCATGAAACTTCAGCGTTTTAAATTCAGTCTGAAAAAAATTATATTATGTGTCTTGCAGTTGTCTCCTTCCAAGAATAAGTCTCCTGCTGAGTTCTGGATCTTTCTCAGTAATGGACTGCTTGAATTGATGAAAAATATTTTAGTTGGAACAGACCCTTCTATTTAATTAATAGCTATTAAATTCATATGTGGCTACTTGTATTTAGCAGTCTTTAGACATGACTCCTTGAGCAGAAATGTGTGGGTCTCGAGGGTGTCTGTATACTCACACTGTGAAACAGCTAGCTGTGGATAGATATTAACTATGCCTACACTGTGAAAAGTAAACTGGCTAGCAAATGGCTAGCTACAGAAAGTTAAAGCAATATGGTTTCATACTAAATATTAACAAAAATAAATTAACTTTTCCACAAAAAGCTCTGGAGGCAATGTTCTCTCTCTAAAGGGATGAGTCAATGAGGTTCACACTAACTCCTTTTTAAAAAAAACACCTTTTCTCCATTAGAGGTACATTCAAGGAACCAAAGCATGTAATCTGTTGGCTGCATTTAAGTATTACAAACATCTGCCCCCTAACATTAACTAAAGTTTTCTTAAAATGCATATTACCATTCTCTTTTTATCTCACTTGGATGATGACTCAATTAAAAAATTATTTCATCTTCACTTTAAAAATCTTCACCTACAACAGAAAGAGGCTGTTTTTGAAATAAATTGAATGACTTCAGGAGATGGAATTGAAAAGGTTTGAGGGTGAGGAGATACACAGCTGCTGGGTAATTCACCCTACCTGCCATCTTCAGCTGACATTTATTAGAGCCTTCAAGCCATTTGTGCAAAAAATCTGCAGTGGTTCCTCTGTTCCTTTTACTGAATTTCAATCAGTCCTATAGGGTTTATTCCTGAAGTGAATCAATACAGAGAGGTATTTTCAAAAGGCCTAAGACATCTATACCCTATTTGCATTTAGAACATTATTTCAGCCACTTTCCCACAGAGCAAATATCACCAGCAGCAAGACCACATCTTTTCATATCTGTACAGGGAAAAGGACAGTTTGTCATTTTGGGCAAAGATCTAAAGATATTATTGGCTTATATATTTGAAAATTTATTCTTTAAAATCTGCCTGAAAAAATACAAAAGAAAGAAATGGGAACTGTGCTCTTCGAATTTATGTATTGTTAATAATTTCAGAACAGACTGAATGGTGACCTTTCAGAAGGATTCAGAAGGAACCCTGAAATAATGAAAAAAAGCCCTTGGTTTTAAAAAATTAACAAAACTCCCTTATTATAAGCTTAAATAAGCTCAATATAGAAACAAATCACAGAACACATTGCCTAGCATCAGTATTTTTTACCACTTCCAAGTATGTGGATGTTTACAGATTGAGGAATGGCAGAAAATGTTTTACTTGAAACATTTGTCCAAATTTTAGATATAATTTTGACTGCCCTGTATTAATGGCTACTAATGTACTTAGGCACTATTAGCATGGACATGTATCTAGAGTGGATATTGACACTGGTGAAAATCAGAACATCACTTATGAACATGTTTTTATTGCATTGCTGAGAACCTGGCCCCACATAAACACACCTAGAAGCAAAGTTTGCTGGTTTTCATTCAGAATTCAGTCTGTGTGGATTATTTAATCACAAAACCACAGAATACTCCGAGTTAGAAGGGACCTACAAAGATCAGCAAGACCAACTCTTCAGTGAATTGTGCATTCAGGGATCAAATCCACCACCGTGGCATTATTATCACTGTTCTCTAATTGACTGAGTAATCTCAAGTTAGACATAAATCACATAGTAATGTGTAATATGTGAATATCTGATAAAACATAAATTTCATATAAGAAAGTAAAAATCTTCAGGCTGTTTTATAACTTTTGTTATAAAACTGGATGATTTTCAAATTTCTCACCACAGCATTTACTCCAATTACCACATTTTCAGTGGTAAAAATGAAAAATTGATTTGGTACAAGATATCCTCTTTGTGAGAATAGCCCTTAATGTGCTCTCTCAATCAAGGGTTGGACTTCAACGATCCTTGAGGGTCCCTTCCAATTCAGGAAATGCTATGATTCTATGAAATAGCATTGACTTGGATGAGTAAAGACTGAAGATGAATGAAAATAAGGTAAAAGAATAGAATGGTAGAATTCAGCATTTTATATTAACACATGAAGTTCACTTGAAAGTTGTGTCATGCACAGTTTAGTAATTGTTTTAAATGACACATTTTGCATCGAGGATGGAAACTACAAATGTTCTTCTTCACTGCCATCATTTGAGTTTTTAGATTGCCACGTATATATCCCAGAATACTTCCTTTTAGGAAAAGCAGTAAATATATCTGTGATGCTGGAGTACTAGAGCAGAGGTACAGCAGTCCTGTGCAAAAATCACAGAAGCAATAGGAATGAAGGAATTTTGGTATGACAGGGATCCCCCAGATCCATCTGGCAGCTAACAAACACAGGAAGTGACACTGATATTCTGGGAAATTCTGGAACAGCACATAATAATTTGCTCTTCAGTCTGAGAAACGTACATCTTTCTTTTAAGTGTGTTAAAGAAAAAAAAAGTACTGCAATATTTAAGACAATCAGAACTGGGTTCCAGATAAAGCAGCATATAATTTAAACTCTCCAGTCCTGCATTTTAATCTGGCAACTTCACCTTACACCATTTTTAATTCTATGCTAATTTTTAATGAAGTAGTTCTCCTAGATTTAGCTAACTGCTAACATTACAATGTCAGAGATTTCCTGTGTTGAGCTTAAATTCTACAATGCATCTTCAAGACAGAAAATAAGGGAAAGGGTAGAGAAACTTTATGGGTGTTCTGGTTATGACACTCAGAAGTGTTTAATACTTTGGTTCTAGATATAACAATAGGAAGACCTTCTACCAAGGGATATTCACTAACCCTGGTTTATGCCTCCTTACACTGCAAGGACAATTGATTATCTCAATTTTATAATAAAAGTGTTAAGAAACCAAGGGAAAAACTTCATAATTGTTACTAGATTAAGATTACAACACATTTCATGACTCAGATTAGTTGCAAGGTAATGCTTTCAGCATTTGTTTTATTTATGCATAATGCAAACAAAGACTCGAGAAATGTTAAAAAATTAAATCTGGTGAAATTGCTGTAGTCTACTGTCTTCATAATCATAAGGCTCACAACAGCAATTTAACCCTCTGAATTGCTTCATTCTGAGAGTATAGTTAATTTTCTTTCATGTGTGGAATGTACGAATTGGTTGAGCTTGTAGTGAATATATATTTTTTAATTGGTTTAGTGTTGCCAAAACCTCAGAAAATATCCAGCGGCCTGGAAAGTCATGCAACAGAAATCTTCCTGCTCCATTTGCTTTATCAGACATATATCAATTATTTACCTGGCAGAAGGTGCAATATTATTTAGGGTCATTGAATCTATGGAAAATAGCATCTGACATTTCTGGAACAGAGTGATATTGCAAGAGCTTCCTGGTATTCATTTATCAAAGGTGAGTCGCTGAGCAACCTCCAAGTTAGTACAAAGAAGGTCAGTTTGGACAAATGCATTCCCCTTGCCCACAGAAAATGTGCCCTAATACATGAATACTAGGGTAATTCTACAAAATCCATAAGAACTATATCATTAATTCTAAATATAAAAGAATACCATTGCTATAGTTCTGTCAGTATGATCTTTTGCCTCCAAAATTTTAGCTTGAGTCAGTTGGAGGCCAATATGACTTCTATTAGTCTGAAGCAGAATAGTCAACCTCTCTCACACCAACATATATTTTTTATTTCATGGGGCAAAGGCCTGATCTCATGTCCCCTGTAGTCTGAAAAAATTCCTTTCACTGAGATGCACAAAATGCAAGGAAGGTCCAAACAGTTCAGTGGACTTAGCTAGACAGAAGTTGTGAAAGTTAGTTAATACCTCTCAGATATCAGCTTGACAAGATTAAATTCCCACTCTCTTTCCACACTCTGTACCTGAAGCAGAGTGTAGGATAGCAGGTAGAGGCAGTAAAAGTTAAATGGACACATCTTAGTCTCCCCTAGCCTGAGGCACATGGAAAGTGTTTGTAATGGAAATGGTCACTTTTTTTTTCAAATTCAACACCTGCAGCATCTGTACATATACTTTATATACTTGCAGTTACAGTGAGTGTTTAATAAGCAGGAAGAAATATTTTGGCCTGCGAAATGCAAGATTAATGTTTTTTTTGCCTGAAAATCCACACAGATTCTGGCGAGTAATGGCCAGAAATCAGAGCCTGTGCCAGGTTTCCAGCACCTGCACTGACTTTGAGAAGTGGCACACCAACACAGTCCAGCTATGATGCTCCACTGTGACTGAATTAGCCCCTTTCAGCATTAAGACTTTGTATCCATGGGGACTGAGTTCGCTGCTACAGGACTGAAGATGAAACCTAAAGCAAAATTGTAATCCAACTCACCTTAAACAAGCTAAGGGAAGCCCTAATTCTTCATTTCTGCTCAGGTGAGCCTACCTGCCCTTGAGGAGCACTGCTGAGCCCTACAGCTATGTTGCAGTTCACTTACCTGAGTAAATGAATAGGGGTGGGGGAGGATTCCTGCAGTTTGGTGCAGAGAAGCAAAAATCCTTTAAGTTCCATTAAGCAGCTCCCTCTTCAGCTGGTATAATGCCCAAAACATCAACAGACACAGAACTAATAATGGGCCTCACATGCTGCTCATTATGCTGGAGTCTATCAGATGGATGAGGTTTAAATGTGAGGGATGCTTTGCCATGTTAGGCTCCATCTGCTCTAGAAGAAATGCTAACCACTTGCCTTGAAGAATTTAGTATAATGGCACAGGACTATCTTCTGCTGACATTAAAGCTGACCCAAGCAGATGTTCTAAAACTATGCAGAGGCTATGCAGCTCTAGCTGACAGTGTCGGGAGAAGATTTGCACAAAACAGTAAGGGCTGGCTGCCCAGAATGAGAAATCTGTTGCCTTATGTAATGAACAACTGAAGGCTATGTATTGATAGGTGTTGAAGCTTTTGTTCAACTGCTGATGCAGCAAAGAATGTGTATTAAAATGATGAAATTAATATGTGGTCATATTACATACAACCATGATTTTTTTTTTTTTTGACAAGTAGTTATTTTGTATACAAAAGTATTTTGTTGCCAGGGCAGATGGAGCATGCTACTACTTTTAAGTCCCTTTTTAGAAGTCAAGGTATATTAGAAGTATTAACATTACTGCCATGGTGTGTGTTTACACAGCCAAGGCCTGCAGAGTATTTTTGGAGAATTGCCCCAGTAATCTCTCACTATTTTTCCTGTCTCGGGCTTGATACTCAGAGAGGGATTTTTTTCACCTGTTATTCTAGACCCAGCTAGCAATAACTGGTGACTGAGGCAGTCTGGACTATCCTTATAGCAACTGCCCCATATACATGTATTGTTCCTTAATACACAAAATTTTTCTGTCTGCAACTATTTTTGCTCTCCTATTTAGCTCAGTGGAATGGTATAAATACATGAGCTGATCTCAAGCATTAGAATTTGAATTTGCAAGTTATCTAAGAAGGTCATGGGAATTATGGAGTTTTTTCAAGTGTATGTATGCATAAGCACACATTCAGTAAAACTTTTTTTACTGCAGTGTGTTGTGTAAAGAAAAGAAGGAGGGGAATAAACACAATAAGCATAATAAACATACAGTCTTCCCCCAACCAAGTAGTGAAAAAATTGCCTTCCTGGTGGTACTAGAACAGCTGGGTGTGGAATAGCTCTGTTGTGCCACTCCAGGAAGCAATATGCTGAAATAGGAAATACCAAGTCTGTACAGAAGGTTGCCTCCAGGGAGCAGGGACAACATGGCTACTGCCTAAGGAAAGGCCAGCCAGGAGCTGGGGGCGCCTCAAGGCCTGTAGAGCACAGGGCCCACCTGCTTCAGCTTGTCCCACCACTCCCAGCATGGAAAGCAAGACAGACCTGGAAAAAACAGCCAGTCTGACCCACAAGCTGAGACTGTAAGAAAACACAGCAGAATGAAGCCAGTGTGAGGCCAGCCTGGAAATCAAACCAGAGGTCAGGGCCCGGGCCCGCCATCCCCTGCAGGGCCACAGGGCCGGGCCGAAGTCAGGCCAGGAGTAAGGTCCATGGCCAGCAGGGACTGAAGCTGAGCCTGACACATCAATCCTCTGGTACAGCTCTGGCAAGAAGTGGAGGCTTCCTGGCAGAGGTCAAACAGAGCTCCAGGGCCCATAGGTGTCAAGAAACCCCAGTTCCCTCAGCTCACCTTGATCAGAGCCCTGCCATCCCTGGGGTTTGTCACTGGGGCAGAGTGGGACAAGGGGAGTGGCAGTGCCCTGAGGGCATCCCCTGCCCCTGGAGGAGCCAGGAGCCTGATCCAATGGCCGGGGCTGTGCCCAGTGCCCCATTTTCTTGAGAATGCTGGCTGTAGAAGTACAAAATGGCAGAAATAGGCAAACTAAGAAATGCCACTGCAATTTTAATTTCCTCAAACCTGATAGTTTTGCCAGTGTTTTTTTTTAAATATTGGGTCATATACTGCAGAACTTGTTACCTAGTCCATGTAATTTTCAAGGGAGAAGACCTCAGCTGCATTAGGGTGGAGATCCTTGCATGTGGTCACACTTCTCTTGTAGTATTTTACTGCTGTGCAAGAATGAAGGTGAGATTCAGAGACTGCAAAATGGAGTATACTTGTATGAACATCCTGATGAAGAGGATGCCAAATTGAGAGAATCTCCCACCGCACCACTGCCTTCTCCTAGCAGTGTGTTTTCTATTGGCTCTTTCCCTCAAAGTGCATGACTCCTTCATGGTCTCTTGTGTAGCTATGCTTTTGAGATTGGGTGACAATCTTCCTGCATAGACCAAAGATTGGTACAGTGGCCTTTTCAAAAACTGCAAGGAGGCTTTAAGTGTCTAAGGCTGGGTTTTATTGGAACAAAAACTAGGATAAAACTGAAAATGCAGAAACTACATTTCTGCAGGGCAAGACAATAAAATAAAAAGCAGGTTTTATATAAGCTGCTTTCAATGTATCCTTCCTCTCAGACCTGTGCTGTCTGCCAGTTTTTAAAAGAAGGAATAAATGTAACTCAGATCTCCAGAAAAAAATTCTTCTCCATAACCTCTAAGGTGTTTCTGTGCTTCTCAGAAGCTGCTTGGCCCCTGCTTATGCTACAGGTGCCTGACCTGTTTGTCAAAAGTTGGGTTTTGAGCCCCATTCTTCACTCCCAAAGGCTCCTTAAGCTTTGCATGATAAAGTAAATTTGAAGCTACAATCTCCCATATTCCTTTTGTCTCAAGGCACAGAGAACTGCACAAAGCAGTTAGTAAACTGCCTCACTGCCTGGACAGCCTTTTTAAACAAGGAATAAATGAATTTTTTTTTTTTTATGTGCTGAATAGGGAAAATCTGTCTCTTTTGAAGCTGTAGATTAAATTATTCTGAGCAGAAAAAAAGAAAAATCTGCTAAGTTTGTTGGGAATTGTGCTGTCGAGGTTTTGTCTGACAAAGAGTATACAATCTTTTCATTTTTACCTAAGTTATAAACCATCACCATAGTATTTATTTGTTCAGTTTTGTTGGCTAGACAGACTAAATTAAAGTGACATTTGCCTGTAACTAATGGATGATGCACTTCACTGTTTATATTAGCAAAGAGAAATTCTTCATTTAGAGTTGTTTTTCTTTGCTGCCCTGGATTTTTAAACTTATTTAGGGTAAACCCTTTTCCTTATGTTTTTGTGTATTGCTATGCTTTTGTGTACTTTTGTGCTAGCCAGTTGACTAATACATACACAAATGCTTAGAAGATAAGGGATGGTGACTGTTGTGGTTTGCTTTGTGTTTGTTTCGTTCTCCCCCCCCATGATTGTATTAATGGTTCTGCCCGAGGTTTCAGTTTTTGTCAATCATTGTACCCCTCCCCAGTTTCCCTAGTTACCAAATGTATCTTGACTGTTCCCCTCCCCTGGCTGCCTGCCAGTCAGCGCCCATGCCTCTTTTTCCAGAAGTTTCTGGCTAGGGCGTCGGGTGGTTGGCTAAGAGGCCAGGGCCCCACCCCCAACTCTGTTCTATTGGTCCCGTACCCTTGTCAATTCCAAATGTATCCACCGCGCCAGTCCTCTGATTTGTTATCCCTAGCCCCGCCCTTTCCCTTTATATCCCGAGGTTTTTCCCGGTCCCGGGGCTCTCAGATCTCCTTTCCCTGAACCCTCTACACCTTCCTCCATTAAACCTTCTTACCCCAAGAGACCTGGGAGTCGCTCCTTCTTTCTCATCCGCAACATCTGGAGTATCTACCGCGCCAACTTGCCCGCAAGCTAAACACCGCTTAGGCACAGGGCCTTGGCTTCGGGTCGAGGCAGTGCCTGGACTGGCTGGAGTGTGGCTGGACCTTTCCTCTAGCCTGGGCATTTCTTTCTACCGGCCACCGCTCCAGGTGACGTTCTGCATTATCCTTGTTAAATATGGAGCAGAACATAAGCAAGGCCCTTACCACTGTTGGCTGTTACTTATGTAGTATCCAGTCTCCATGCATAGTCTCTGGTGGCAGAGATTGACCCATACATACTAGAGTTACTTCCTCTGGGGTAAGTATGTCATTTATTCAAATAATCATATTTTAGAACAAAACCCAACTTTGTGGTCAGTTTTGACCCAGAAGCACAGCTACAATTGTGGGTTGAAATTTCAAATATTCTTAGTGTATTCTTTGTAGGTGATTGCTTTGGGTTGTTATGAAAACTTAGGAGTTATGAAAACTCCCACTTATTTCTCCCTGCTCTGAATTGTTGTGTCTTTTGTGTCTGTCCCTGTGCATTCCCTACCCCCACAAAGATTAAGCACGTCTTTCAGTCTATTAAAGGTGTCATGCAGAGCAAAAGAAAGAATTAGAAGGGAAAGAGGGATCTTTGATACCTTTGATGTAAATAATGTTGTCTTTGACATCAGTATTGTGAGTCATTGTTTCAGGCAATATCCTGGCTCACCTTTCATGAGTAAATCCTCCTCTGCTGTTATTAACAGTGGTTTTCTTTCTCACTGCAAAACATTTTGGCACCAAAATGTTCTGAATTACAACAGCAAAATATTAACAAAAGAATTATAGCTGGATATTTTTTGTCTATTCCATCACACATAGTAGATGCCTGGTGAGTGTATGAGTTTATGCTCCCTGCAAATTGTTTTTGTGCTCCTTTGTTTCACAAGCTGCAACACTGAGCCACTAACACTCTGAGAAATGCTATTGGCTTTGTTTTCCGCCATTTAATTTCCTGTAGTTTAGACTATCAGAAGATGTTGCATGCAGAACGGTGTCCTCTAAACCATAAATTGGGAAGAGATACACTGAGATCTCATGATGTGTTCTTTTTTTTCGTCCCAAATCCATCATGTGTTTTGTATTGAAATGTTGATATCAGTTTTATTAGATGAAGTAGAGGAAAACAAGTATTTGGAATATAGTGGTACAGTCTGCAGTAGCCAAATACAAACCTACTAGCCTTTTAAGAAGGTGACTCAGTAGTTGCCTTGCAATTAAATTGACATGTTAAGGAGCTTCTGAAATTCTCTAAAAGGCAAAAATATGCAAAACCTAAATGTTTTTAAATTATTTGTATATACTTCCAACTTCTTTTGTGTAGTCTTCTTTAAGTCAAGTGTTGCTGTTCAGACACTTCCAGGAAATGGCCTGCATGCATGACTGCACACTATCTCTGGGTGACACTTACAGACAACAGCAATGTAAAAGTAAGCTGTCTGTGGCGCATAACAGATAGCTGTTGTTCAAAAAGTCTAGATAGTCTGACCAAACTTCTAGTTTGATAAAAAACCCATAATGATTGGCCATTGTTTCAGCTTACTTTAAATTTATTTTTTTCTTCATGTGGTTGTCAATGTGGAAGATCACCCTACCTCAAATTAAGTATGAAACTAGTGTTCTAAAAGAAACCAAAATTTCAGTAATATTTCAGATTTTTTACAATATACCCAGTGGATTTCTAATTGAATGCTGGTCTTAATTTGACTGTAATAACCTTTATCCAAAACTGCTTAATTTTTTTTGTAATAAAAGGAGTGAAAACCACATTTTTGAAGCATGAATGTTCAAAGCTGGAAGCAAATTTTTAATTACATGCACACTATAAAAGTTTACAAGTGGGGCTCTTGTGGCTAGTTTTGCAAATCACCTTCCTCTTAAATTGGTCATAATCTTGAAACTTGCAGCTCAATCTAAAACTGTAAGGTGAAAGTCAGATGTATACTTTGATCTCTATTGGACTAGTTAATATGCAAGTCAGATGATAGTTTCATTACTCCCATATGAATAAGCTGGGTGACTGAGTAATGCAGCATGAATTTCAAGCCGTGTATTACAAATGCATTTGAATAATTTGCAAATGATTGTGTGCTAGTCAATTTAATTTCTAATTTTTTGGAAAAGTTGGTATTACTGTATCATATCTTTTAGAGCCACCCATAAAGAAGGGTAATCTGAGACTTTAGAATGCAATATCAGAAAAGATGCCATACCATGGGGGTCGACTTTTGTACCCCTGATGAATTTATCTTACTAACTTTGGAAGTCACAGATAATGGCAAGCAGGGAGGGTGTTCTGAAAAAATACTTTTATAAAGTTACTCATCTGACTTATTTTAGAAAATTTATCAAATGGGAGTGTGACAGCAAGTTACAGAGTTGAGCTGGAATTCACCCCACAGGCAAGACAAGTTTGGATATGTGACATTTTAATTTGAGACATTATTTTTTTCTACTTCATCTCATCATTATTTCAGAATCAAAACAGCAGGAAGGGTCAGGAAGTAGTAATGCACAATGCATGACGATACCTGACTGTTAGAGTTTAGCATTTGTAACTCATGGGGAAAGGATGGGGAACCTGTATAACCTCATTCTTAAGTTTACTTTCTATAATAAGATAGGAAAATCCACATATTTCTTAAAAAAAGGTTTCCCTTCCTTTGCTCTTGGCAGTCTGGTGTTTGGGAAGCATGGGTTGTAGCATGCGGCTAGTGCCCCCTTGCCGCTACCTCCTGTCTGTGGCTGCTATTCTGTAAACACGCAGCCTCTGCTGGCTCCCACCCAAATCCTGGGTCTGCTTGCATGACTTTGTGTTGCCTGTGATTGAAAGAAGGCTATAGCACAGGTGAAGCAGGGTAGAGAAGGGCAGATAAATTGGTTTAAGAGCTTGGAAGAGCTATGCTATAAGGAAAAGAAAAGAGCACTTAGTTTAGAGTGGAGAGTTCTGAGGAGAGGCCATGTAGCTGAAGCTCAAAACCCACAAGGGCAATGAGGAATGCTGAACTGCTGTTGAAAAACTCCCACAGTACTACAGCCAGGGGCCACTTGAGGAAACTAGAAGAGAAGCTCAGGATGGATAAGAGAAACTATTGCTCCTATGTAGCAGTGAGCTTTGTAAATATCATGTGTCAGGAGGATCAAGAGGCAGATTGTATCAGCAGACTGGAGAAAAACATGGGGATAGATAATCACATACAGTAGGTTCCTGAACTGATAGAAGTAGCAGGGAGGGTGCCTTTTAACATGCCTCACTCAGAAACTAAACCCACATTGTGGATGCTAGGAAAGTGTGGAGGGGACAGGAACCAGAGAGTGGGCAGGCTTACATGGTTTTAGTATACAGCATCTCCTCTGGCCATTACTGTAGAGCAAGTACAGGGAAGGATGGACCACAGGACTGATCCAATAGGACATTTCTAATGTTCTCTATCTTAAGTATTGAGATTTTTTCAATAAACAAATGTATTTTAATGAATGCTTGTCCTTTATAGAAAACTTGATTTTTACTCTTTGTCTAAATCATTCTGTTTAATGCACACAAGAGACTGATCTGTGCAAGTTGAATGCTGGCTTAACATTCTTAAAGAAGATTAAATTGTCTGGAAACGACTTTGTGATTGAAAAAATTCACAGCAGAGCCATAAAGTGCACTTTTGTGTCTCTGAATCTGTTCAGAACCTTTTGAAATTTTTGCTTTCTTTTTGTCTTTAGTTGTCTCTTGTGAGGTACATATCTCATATTACATTTTTTGCTTTCCACCATATCTGAAGTCATTGAAGTAACTTATATAATTTAGACACTGGCACATCTGAATCATCATTTTCTGTACAATTTGGGACTTTTCTGAAAGTGAAATTGTGGGTTTGAGAGATATGTCAAAGAAGAAAAGACTAGGTATTCTTTCTACTGTGGATTCAAGTACAGTAATTTCTACACACATACATTTCATTAGATGGCCATAGTTGTCACATGGCCACTCAAAAATGATGCCTTCTCTTGCATCTTGTGTCTAATTTCAGATATCTCAAGAATATTTCTGTGCACAGAATATTAGAAAGTGATTAACAGCTCAATGTGCTTTCATCACAAGGCTATTATTTTGACTACTTTACTTGCACAAAGCACAGGCAGCTGTGTGCTATTCTTCTGTGAAGCATAAGTGCAGTGTCTGGTCATTATACCATCCTAATGTGTTAAATTATACCAATATCATAAAGCAATAGCAATTTAAAAAGAAATTTAAACTGCTCAATTAAAAAAATAAAACCCTTGGCAACTCCCCAAACCTCTCAAAGGAAGCAACAGATGTTGAACTGAAACCATGAGCCTTTATAATTTAGTCAAACATTCATTTCCCAAATCCTATTTAAAATTTCAGATTTTGGTCAAAGGAAGGAGAGGAAGGGAAGCAGACCACTTCCTATCCAAGATCTTACTTTACTTTTTCTTCCTAAACATTTCTAAGTTGCAATTTTAGGAAGCTATAGTGCAGCACAGTCTGTAGTGACCGTGGATCTACATGGGCAGAAACTATTTCCTTGTTTTGTAAGTTTATACACAGTCTAAATTAGGAAGAGATGATTCTGCTTTGACATGCTTCAACTGGCTACCCCCAGGAGGGAAATTCAAGTTTGCATGCGAAGGATGGCCTGCAGTGAAGTCTCAATCTGTCTTTTGTGTGCCCAGTAGTTCTGATCCCATTGTCCTGCCCTCTCTGCCGTGAGCTTTTTGTGTCAGCTTCTGTGTCATTCTGCCTACCGTTTGTCTCCAAGTGGTTTTATCCACTTGAAAAATAACCTGATGAGATAATGTGACTAGAGTGCCTCAATATGCTCAGATATTACTTGAAACTTGCACTTTTTAAGCCAACTGCACATTGTGTGTACTTCCATGATGGAACATTACTGTATTTTCCTTTCCAGCCTAGAAAAGGAAGACAAGAAAAACCGTAGGAGGGCCTCATGCTTGTACATGTGAAGGTGTTGAATTTACAGGCACATAATGCTTTAGCTTAGAACAGTGAACATTTTTGTGTTGTTTGGTGCCAAATCACAACAAAACAAATGTTCCAGGTATGCAGCTGGTTGAAGCTATTGCACCTACATGAATGAAAAAATCAGCTTCTGTCACAAGTAAAGGTTATTCCTTAAAAATATTTGAATGCTCCTTTTTGACTACATTACTAAGTTTAGGATGTAAAATGTATAGACACCTATGTCAGGTGCAAAATATTTTACTACTCATCTAATATAAACAGAGGGAAATTGTTCTTTTGAGGAAAATTACAGTTGGACTTTTAAATACTGAAGTTTTTCCAAAAAGGTTGGCAATTCTGAACGGGTACAAGAAATGAAAGCAATAATTAGCAATGTTGCTATTAGGCAAGGCAACTGAATTGCAAGGTTTCTGCATTTAGCAGCTTTGCTGTTTCAATTGGATTCAGGTAAATTGGAGTGAAAGAAAAGCAGTGACTAACTACTCCCAGAAGTACTGACGAGCTGTAGTATAAAGCAAGTAGAGAAGATTCTGGTAACTTCTCTGCAAGTGAGTCAGCTCTTCAGGGTGCTATATAAGAAACCTCGCAACAGAAAAAAAGATGGGCTTGTATCCACAGCATAAGTGAATACTGACATAGAAATGAAGAATATGTGTGCTGGATTATTTATTTCAAAATAATTCTTCAGGTCTTCTACAACAAGGAATTAAATTGTACCATGAATCAGAAATAATTTTGAAACTCCATGTTTTCATTATTAAGTATTGATTAATGCTAAAAGAGCAAAGAGAAAATGATTTGTGAAAATTACTTTCCTGAATCAATGTTTCCTATGAAATGCTTACTTTTTTAAAAAATGACTTTAAAGAACCACTTGGAATATCATTAACATGCAATATTTTTTTTCCTGCTTGTCCTATTTTGGAACAGGTTATTGAAGAAAGTAAAGCTAAGACTATATTCAGGAAGCAGAAGCTAAGTATGACCTTAGCTTCAAGGTCACTTGCAGACTTCAAGGTGAAAAAATTCAAGACATCATCTCTTCTGTGATATGGTATCAGTTCCCATTGAGTTGACTGATACAGGTCAGTACTTCTATTCCTTCACTCACTAATGTGGTATCTAATGGAGTCCCCCAGAAAGGATCAGCAACAGTGACATTGCTTCAGTACTTATTTAAAGGAATTAACTTAGCTGTAATCAAATGCATGCTGCACACTGCTGACAGGAAAAAAAATTGTTTATTTTCCAGCATTTTATGTAGGCAGTGTACATGATTTTAATTGCTGCCAGAATATTAGAACTCTGTTTTATAGCTGCTTGGAATGCTGAATTCCCCCAGACTATATTTTATAACAATTATTTACAGGTAGCCTTTAGTACCAACATTTAGCAGTATTACTCTTGTAATTATAATATGTTTGCATGCTTCAGCTTTCTGGATTGATACACTCTACTACAGCACTCTTTCAGAGTAGCTCTTTTCTCTTGGTGTGCTTTAAATACTAAGATCTTAGGTTAGCTGAGGATTATCCCCTTTGAGAATCTTCCAAGAAGATTTTTTGCTATTGGAAAGAATTGCAGTTACTTCCCTTCCACAGGAGGATCAACTTGTTGGCTTCCTCCCCAGTCCCCTTGAGGATCTGTCTGGATTATCTTTTTAAGTGTCAAAAATGACCCAGTAGCTCAGAGAGACACTTCCTACTCATAGAAATTTTTGCAATCAGTGCCTTACATAGGCAAGGGAACTTCGGGTGATAGACTTATTGCTTGGGATTGTAATAATAGTTTGTCATAATAGTTTTTTTGTTAGCAAATATTTCCAAAAATAGATATTTTGGGATCTCTTCAAGGACAAAAAAAAAAAAAAAGCAAAAAAAAAAAGCAAAAGAAAACAAAACCAACTAAACAACACCAGTTTCTTACCTTATAGCAGCAGTGAAATACATTCCTTGAAATGAAAGTAACATAGCTACTATGACAATGTGCACTCTCCCTTTAGTCCTGTTGTTTGGGAAGTAACCCTAAAATTTCCTCACAACACTTTGTTGGCCTGATTTGAAAGTATTTTTCAGCATATCTGCCTACCTGAGTTTGATTTATTAAGGAATATTGTTCTTCAGGGGTTATTGTGGTTTCTGGGTTCATTGTGATCTGTGTAAGACAGAATTTCACTGCAAACCTTATATGGATAAAGAAGCTTTGTTTCATCAAATCATATTTCAATCTTACTTTAAAATTATGAAATAAACTTGGTTCACAGATTTAGTTTTAAACAGATCACCAAAGTTATTAAAGGCATATGAAACTCATTAATTGGACAGTTCTTCCAAAGACCATATGGTTCTGGCAGAAAAATTATTCTTTCGCACTCATCTTGTCAGTCTGGTATGCCTTCCAAGCCAATGAGGAATACTTTGGAAATCACATGGACATCAGTATCTTTGTCTACACCTATAGAGGTGATGGCTTTTAGCTCCCTGTGAGCAATTAAACATTGTGACTGTTCTTGTAGGGTGAAGTTCTGTAGCAGGATTCTGCTTCTGTGCTTAAAAGACACCTCTTGGGTGGTAATGTGCTTCTGTCTGAATTTTTCTTGAAGATGATTGTTCCTACCTGGAGCAAGTGGAAAAAGGTTTAATTGCAATCATCACCTGCAAAAAGATTGCTAATATGTCTTTCTGTGAGAGTATTTATTCTGGTACTTCAGGAAGGACAAGTTACATTTTAATCCATTTACCTGCATACTGAAGATCTGTGCATACTGGCAGAGGGGCTGTCACACCTGGTGTCTCCTGGCAATTCTCAGCTATTCATAAATATGATTAAGAAATCCTGGTTTTATCCAGGAGACATGGAGAGGAACCCACAGAGGAATTTCTTCTAAAACGGAAGGGTTCTTTCTGATTAAGCCCAGCTATAAAGGCTTGTATCAGCCTCTAGTACACCCAGTTTGATGGGAGTGGCACATGGAATATGATGATATTGTGCCTGATTTAGCAGTGCTCACAGGATAACTACTAGTAATTTATTGTTCCTATCAGAAGTACCAATGTCAGTAATGCAATTTAGAAAGCTAAATTTCAGTAGTGAGCAAAGAGAATGACCATCAAGACTTAAAACTTCATTAAAGGGGTGTGGAAACAGGAGTGGTACCTTCAAACCATATTCAGACCACATTTTGAGCTGCTGCAGCTGTTGGGCTGCCCACTCTTGTTTGTCATATAACATTGGTACCAAACTTAGGGCAGGTACCGAACTTAGAGCAGAGTCTGAAGCATGCAGCCTAGGATGACATAAGATAGAATCAGGATGAGCCTGTATTTTCTTTCATTGAAATATTGATTTTATTCTTTCCTACTAAAGACAATCGCAGTGTACACAATTAAAAGTGCTGTATGATGTCCAGACCTTTAACAGTGTGGGATGGGTAAAACTCCTTCCTTTTACGGTAGTGATCAAAGAAGAGTATGAAATGGATGGAGAATTTTAGAAAACTATGAGTGCTGGCTCATATAAATTCTAAGAGGAGACTCAAAATGATTGGCTTGCCTGACAGAAAAAGTCAGAAGGCCAAAAAGAGCTACTGTTCCTAACAGTGTCAAAGAAAGAGGAAGCAGGCTGTACATACCCTCATTGTCAGGGTTGTTGCTGAGCCTCAGTACTGTGAAATGCATAAAGGTGCCTGTGAGCAGAGTGGTGAGCCTGCCCAGCTGGGCCATAAAATCAGCAAAGACAACTGAAGCATGGCATCATGCAGTGCCCTCTGAGGCAAAGCTAAGAAAAGGTGCCACATGCAGGATTTATTGGCTTCTCCTTGGGATGTCTAAGTGTCTGTTTTAAGGATGTGCCAGCACAAAGCATTCAGAAAGGAAGTAGACTCATGGGAAGCTCTTAAAAAACTCATCTCTGCTGTCCAGTGTGCAGATGCATTACCCTGGCAAATAAAATTTTGAATGGCATCTGACGGAGAACAACAAATGGCACAGCTTGAATACTGGCATATGAATTGCCTTTTGGTATTTGTCCTTTGGATTTTCAGTACCCAGAAAAGTGAGGTAGGAATGAACTGGATAGCATTAAAAAAATTTCATGCAGATAAATGGGTACCTGCCAGATGCATCCAAGAGAGGTCATTTAGTGGCCACGAGTAGATAGAAAAGCTCTGTTGCCTAAAGCAGCTCAGATATGGAAGATGCCAGGAGTCTCCATACACTTAACTAAGTTTTTGGTTTTTTTGTCTCTGGACCCTAGAAACCAGTGCTGCTCTGCAGGCTAGATAACCATGTCTAGTGAAAGACTGTGTCCACTTATAGACTTATCTCTGAGCAGATAAATGTATCAAAGTTGAGCATTGTGTACATAACATTCTGTGCTTTTTTATTAATTTTCTCCAGGCAAAAGGAAAGAAATAAAAGCTTTTAGGTTCTTTAGAGCCATGGGGCAGTATAACAGTGTAACCTGTTCCTGTCTTTGTCAGGATCATTTTATTTAATATTCAGGGCATGAGTTTTTTCATCAAGTATATTGGCATATTGATCAATATCTGAATTCAGTGGGCCCACTTTTACTTATTCAATGAAGAAAAACAGAGGATGGCTCAGCAAAACAGATTTGTACTGGAATCTGTATGGAATTTTTGTTTTGAATGTGAACACACAGAAGCTTTAAAATGACTTTTAATTTTTTTTTTCCCTGCAGCATGTATTACACAGCTCTGTACTCATGAGATACCTGGGTACTCTGGTACAACTGTAGGAAAAGACTGTTTCTTTACAAAACAGTAAATGTAGTAAAATGTTTTACCAATCAGAAATACATTGGTCAATAAAAAAAGTAAATATCACTCAAGTATATTCCTAGCCAAAAATATATTCTAAAATTCTTGCTACCTCAGAAAACACTTCTCTAAGTTTGTATCTAGAGGTACATAGTTGGTTGTTTTTCTAGTTAAGGTATACATGCACATTTACTCTGCACATAGAATATTGAAAAGTAGCCAAACCACTTTGTGACAGCCTGTAATTTTGTTTATTTTATGATATTAATAATTTCTTGGAAATTATTCTCTGATCTTGTATTTCGAGTGTCTTCTCTTCAAATGCTAGCTGTAAGGTATGATAAATTAAGACAGCTTCACTGCCTTGCTCTGGGCATTTATCCATTGCATTCTTCTAATCAGTGTGTGTGCTTACTTCAGGAACTTGATGAAAGTTTTTAGTCTGAATAGGGTTCCTGGAATAGCACATATACAAACCTGCTGGCATAAAAAGACTATTCAAACTCTGTTGTAATCTCTAGCTAGCTAAAAAGTTCCAAACCACTAAGATTTTAACAGAAGCTTCCAAAAGAAATTTATAATCTCAAACGGTGATTTGTATTCAAGTAATTTATTCTTCTAGTTAAATTATTCAAATCAGAGTTGATGGCTTTCACTATTAGAAGGAAAAAAAAAACCCCACAACAATGAATTATCAGGTGCACAGCAAATGAGATTAGTTTATCACCCAACACTGTTACTCCTCTGTTAATGTAGATCACATGTGTCTCCCAGGTATTGCTTCAAAGAGCTATCATATCTGGGAGCAAAAGTAATTGTTAAAACACAATACAAGGCTCTGCTCATAAAACAAATGACTTGGCTCATGGGGACCTGGTACTGAGAAGGCTTTACTTCCCTTCCGTTCACTTATCAGTGAGATATGGTTCACCATAATGTTCAAATTCTTTTTGTGAAGAATGACAATGAAACTGTGTTATTACCAATATAAGTGCTAAATTTGCCTTTTCAATTACAGGCTCATTCTTTTCAGATGGGAGCAATAGAGCAAAAATGATGATCAATGGGCTCACAACAATGTTATACAAAAAATATTCAGCCAAAACCCAAGAGGTGTATGTTTTAAAATGGTTCTGAGGAGCAGGTCAATTACAAAAAAAAACCCCAACAACCTGGATATCTAGCTAAGCCCTGTGTACAATTTCCTAATATATTTGAGTCAATTAGATGTCCTGGTTCTTTTTTTCAAATGTGGTAAGGCATTTAAGAATTTAAACCTCTTTAAAATTTAATGACATTTTGTAGCAGAGCCATTGCTAGAAATTAAAGGGAGTTTGGGGTTTTTTTCTGAAACTTTAAGAGGGCTTTTGTGTTTGTTTGGATTGTCTTCCTGCTAATATAATAATTTAACCTCAGTCATGATAGAATGCATGTCCCACCTGGTATGGGTAATCCACATATTAGAAGAATATTGAATACTCCTTCTGAGACTTTCCCTGATGAAATGATGTAAAAGGAAAAAAATATGAGAAAGCTCTAGTTTCTTTTCACTAGAAAATGCTGATGTAAGTGTTATGTTTCCTGTACTCTAATTTAGTCTGGAATTTTATCTGTTACATGAATTAGGGAGATAATTTCTAGCCTTTGGCTGCAATTTTGGATTGAAGTTACAGGCATGCATTAGAGGTTGGAAGGTTATTTGCCCATCTCTATAAAAGCAGACTCTCTCTGTAAAGCTGGATTGTGTCTAAAAAGGCTTTTCCTTGTGCTTTGTGACGCTGTCTTGCTGTTTCTCACCTGCAATCTTTCTCCTGTGGAAATATCTGAAATTGTGAAAGCTGTGTGTAACAAAAGGCATAGCTGCTGTTTCAAACAGGAATTGCTTGCACATCTAGACAGGAAGAGTTTTGTGTGTTCATGGCAGACCAAAATCAGTTCAACAAGGGTTATTGAGCAAAGGCTTTTCTGAGCATGAAATTAGGGGAGTCCTGCTCTGGTTCCTGCAAGTCCTAAGGACTATTGTCAAAGGGGCTGTTCCTCAATCTCTTGGTGCTTTACAGGTGCACCCAAACTAGATCTGCCAAGCTCTTATTGCTTTTCAGACTTGGGTTGTGTCTTCTCAGAAGTACAGGCAAAACTGAATGTTACTATAACAAAGATGAAGGGCATATGGCTCCTGCCTCATGAAGGGAAATGACTGGGATAAGAGATGGATTAGGGTGGGAGAATTCTTTTTTTACTATCCTTGTGCACTTTTATTTAAGCATGAATTATTACAAAAATTCAGTACTTCATGCCATACTAAACAAATGTAGTACTTCATGCCATTCTAAACTACTAATTCTGATTTCTAGAGCCCTTCACCCTGTGATAAAAACTGAGTTTAGAAATTTTAATATTTTCTGCGTTTAGCTTGATATTCTTCCAATGACATCTCTTTTTAGGCCTTACAAACTGGTTCAAGTAATTACAGTGAATATTTTACGTATCTGTTTCAGAAGATTTTGGAAAAAATGAACAGCAACAAAGAATTTTGAGAGCAAAGGCTTGTAAAGAAAACATGCTTCACAGCAAAGGTTATCTTCCTCTTCAGTAGTCCTGATGGAGTGTTTTTTTGGAAAGGAGTATGCTCCTTACTTGAGTGTTGTTTTTGAAGAAAAAGACTTAAAATCAGGGGTAGACTATTTTCCTGTCTCTATAACAGGTTAAATCCTTCATTGTCTGATTTGACTGAAGCAATGACTGTAATAAGAATAATTTGTTGTCTTGAATGCTTAGCTGAGTCCTTGATTTGTGTAAGTGAAAGTCTTAATACACCTAATACACCCATTATACAGATATAAACATGTACAACAAGTCTTAACTTGTTGTACATGTTTATATCTGTATAATGGGTAAAAGAGACATCAATTTCAAAGCATCAGACAGTACAGAAAGTGGGCAGAGCAGCTGGGGTCACCATGAAGTTATTAGTTGCCATTTACAAATACATAATTTAAATTAATTTGCATTTCCGGAAGAGTGAAAGAATCATCTAATAATATGATTTTTTTTCCTTGTGTGGCAGTTTGTGAGGATATACTTGGAAGGGCTTGTGAATAGGTTTGTGTGAAAAAACATACACTACAGAAGCAATGTTTTCCCATGCATCTTTGATTGCTTTTTCTAGATCCAGAGCAAGAAATCTTATTCTTGATAAATTATCATAGGTTATCAACTTCCCTTCCCACACACGTCCTCCATCAAAGACACTCTAATGAAACCCAGAATTTTGAATAATTTTGTTTGAAAATATTCTACCATCTCATAGGTTTTATGCTGTTGCCATCTGTTGAGTATGTCTATGAAAAAATGATATTACCCTCAGTTTTGGGTATCTTTTTTATCATCATTTGTGATCTAGAACACACTGGTCCAGGTAGGGGGAAGAAGGAACTGTGATCATGGTTGAGGAGTTGTGTGAATCAGCAGATGAACTGCATATCAGACTTTCATTGTACAAACTTCTTGCTAAGTGCAAACAATGTGCTACATTATTTTGGAGTCAGGTTATTTTCAAACCACGGCTTTAGTATTCAATATTGCAGTATTTGCATGTTTGGACCAGTCATAAATACAGATAGAGTGAAGAAAACCTCTTAGTCCCTGCTTCTGGTGCAAGAAGACTGATTTTCTGTTAGCAGATCAGCTCTTTGGAATCTAGGTGTTTTCCTGAAGACATTTGATCAACGTTTTCTGAGAAAATTTTTGCAGTTATTTTTTGCTGTTCAGGAGAGTATGCCTGTAAGCAGCCTCAACAGATGGCTCAAGGACTCTGTTGGTGACTTCATTTCTATGAGTTCCAGCCACTTAACTTTGTTTGGCTACATCCTAGGCACAACAGTTCACAGGAGAGGTATAATTTAGAAGTTATAGTATAGCAGTATTATAGTAATAAGTGTACTAACTGTACTGTACTATAGCTAGTGCAGCAACTACCAAGAAAATACACTACCAAGAAAATACACTCATACTTGTGTATAACCATAACCATCTGACAGATCTTTTTCTGACAAGATTAATGAATGTAACCAGTTTAATAAAATATTAACTTAATATAGAAGCTATTATAAAAAGCATAAGAGAATTAGGAATCACAGTGCTAGAAGTCTACAAAAGAATTTTGCTACCATCTCATAATTTTGCAAAACACCCCTGAAGATATTTGGAACATATCATTCTTATCTAATTGATGCCCTGAGGTTATATACAGATTTCAGTGAGATTTCTCAGGGAGCTTGACTTACTGAGAGAAAATTATTGTATTTTCATTAAATCACACTTCTTGGTTGTGTACTAATAGATAAATTACCATTTGAAAAATGGTAAATCACAAGATACAATTGAATAAGGACAGTAAATTTTGATATCTAATGTACCTCATCTCAGTAGTTTGTTGATTTCTATTTAAATATACTTTGTTATGATTGTGTCTTATGGCAGCAGTCTCTTCGGAGTATTTTTAGCATGAAATCTCCTAGAAAATGCTGGTGTTTCAAAAAATGTTTGATGCATTAAATTTAAATGCTTGTCCTGAAGTATTTCTAAAAGTCAGGATAGAAAAGTATATAATAGGGAAATCTAACTCACAGTTGTGAAAATGCTAGTTTTCCTTTTAAACAGACACTCAGAGTCTTTTTTTTTATTAAACTTTTGTCAGTTAAAAATATCCAGTTTTATTGCTCTTACTTTCTTACATAAAAAGTGCCTTTTATATTCGGTTCACTCAGTGTACCTCAGAGTTACTTTAATACCATCTTTCTTATATTTAGCTTTATATAACTTTGATTTTTCTTTACATGACATTATTTCTTTGGATTGGTTAGAGTCTTATCAAAATGTGTCTTTAATCATTGCAGTTTAGTTCATTATTGTCATATCACTCTGATGACTCCTCAGGGAAGCCAACACCTGTTAGGTGCTCACTTTTGCAAAATGTGCTTGTGTAATATTGCAGACATTAATTTTTATAGTGAGACAATAGTGTTTCATCTCTGTATTTTCTGCTTTACAAGCAGAAGGCTTCATCTAAAGTTTTTACTTTATCATTCCTAGTTTTGAACTACTTTGACACTGAAGAGTTTTGAATGGTCAAGTATAAAGCAGAAATCCTCCAGTGAAGTAATTATGTATAATAATTCTTTCAGTAATGCAGGGCACATACCTTCTTTAGGGAAACAAACATTTTAAAAATCTCATTCATTTATTTGAGCTCTGATTTAGGGTTTAGAAGGCTGAAGGAATGCTCTCCAATGTACAAAACTTTGGTAATAAGACAACTGTCTTCACACTACTCAGGTAATATCCTGGGCAGTAACCAGCCGTATGAAGCTCAACACAGGAAGGTGCCAGATTCTGCACCTGGGATGGATGAATCCTGGATGTAAAGACAGATTGCAAAATGAGATGCTGGAAAGCAGTGCCGTGGAAAGGGACTTGGGGATCCTGCATGATTGGAGTCTGTGAGTCAGCAGCCAGGCAGGGCCAGAGGGCCAGGCATATCTTGGGGTGCATCAGGCACAGCATGGCCAGCCAGGCAAGGGAGGGGAAGCCACTCTGCTCTGCTCTGGAGTGGCCTCAAGGGGAAGCTGTGTGAGGAGCAGCTGAGATCACTTGGTCCATTCAGCCTGAAGGAGAGGAACCTTCATTGCAGTTACAACTTCCTCATGAGGAGAAGAGGAGGGACAGGACTGATCTCTCCTCTGTGGTGTCCAGGGACAGGACCCGAGTGAATGGCCTGAAGCTGAGTCAGGGGAGGTTTGTGTTAGATACTAGGAAAAAGGTTCTTCACCCAGAGAGTGGCTGGGCACTGGAACAGGCTCCCCAGGGAAGTGGTCACAGCACCAAGACTGACAGAGCTCAAGAAGCATTTGGACAATGCCCTTGGGCCCATGGTGTGACTCTTGGGGATGGAGCTGTGCAGGGCCTGGAGTTGGACTTGATCCTTGTGGGTCCTTTCCCACCAGGGCATACTAGATGATTCTGTGGACTTGTGATTTGTTCATTGCTTTCATCTTTCAGAGGACTGACTTCAGTTGCTCTCTATTTGTGATGGGTGGGAAAGCTCTCAGACAAGAGAAGCCTTCTTTGAACTCTGAAGGCTGAAAAAAGTTATTTTCCTGCACAGTCAAGCATTCTCAGATACAGAAACGGGAAAGCTCACCTGTCCTAGGCACCCCAAAGACAGCTGAGCTTAGTGATGTCACTGAAGCTCTTGGGCAGCCCCTTGTGTCCCTTCCTGTACAGTCACAGGCCTGATGTGACGTCCTTAGTTTTCTCTTTCTTGAGATGTGGCCATTACCAAAGTAACCTTACATCAGGACAGTTTCAGCTCTGAGTATTTAGACTTGTGAGCCTGTATTTTTCTATACAATTTCACATGCCAAGATGTTCTGTGTGTGTGTTACAGATCACTTTCACTACATAGGAGAGAGAAGAGCTAAACGTAATGGGAAGCTTTGTTGAAATGGACATTCCATAGCTAGCAGTACAACTTCAAAGGCATGCTGTATGAGAAGTTCATCAAAATCAGTCATGTCCTTTTTCATACTCTATCAAATTCTAGCTATTAAATCTGTCATCAAGCAGTTGCTCAGCTTGCCAAAGGATGTCTTGAACTGAAGTCCAGAGAATGGAGCATATAATTGAATCACTACTGACCAGCTGTCACAACAACCCTCTCCTCCCCAAACATTAATGAAAGGAAGAAAATGAGACATTGTGATTCAAACTTTTATTCTGATGACATCCCATTGTTGAGCTCTAGCACTGAGCCAAGAGAAATCATCTTCCTCATTACATTTTCCAAAAGCTTATTATAAGAACTTGTGTGCTGCTGATATCGCCCCAGGAGCTGACTGAAACTTCAGAGATAAAGCCAATATGCTTTTTGAGATAATGGTAATGTATGCAGAACAGAAAACAACCACCACAACAACAAAACTGTCCTAGAAACCTGAAAAAGCTCACCATTTTAGCACACCTGAAGTATGAACAGATGTTATTGATAAGATATTTGTGATTATCTTATTCTTTAGATCAAATGTAATTAAATACCAGCCACAACCTAGAACTGCTAGAGAATCTGGACCTACTGTCAGACCTATCCACTTAGGATCTTCTCTGTGTGTGAGGAAAGAAGCATCTTCTTGGAATGCCTTGTAGCATCTATTTTTTTGCCATTTAATCTCAGTGTCATTAATTCAGCCTGGCTAGATGTTTTCATCATTATAGAAATGTTCTATTCAGCCTGGCTAGATGTTTTCATCATTATAGAAATGTTCTATGGGTACACTGAATTTTTTTTTTCTCAAATGCAGTTATGCAACTAAGTAGAAAATGTGACAGCATCGTTTTAAAATAAACAAGAGACTTGAGGTTTAGACATATCTTCAGAAAAGCCAGGATTTCATGTCTATCTCTGGGAAAGTCTTGTCTGTTGGAAGATGCTGCATGGCCTAAGTAGCCTCAGCCTTGGCTAGTCACAGCTCTGAAACAGGCTATGGCTTATGGGGGAGAATTTATATTCCTTTCAGACTTTGAGATTATTAAAATAGAAGGGGGAAAAAGGAAAGTTATAGAGAATAAAAAAAGAGAGGTTTTTTGTCAATTCATATGGTGCCTTCATCAATTACTACCTTATTTTTAAAAGAATTCATGGAAAATTGTATAATCAATACTAGTAAAGGCGAATAAACAGGAAAAAAAAAGGTGACAAACTGTGCGGCCATTGTTTCTTTTCTGTACAGGGCTATAAGTATAAAGTTATATCAAGCTTTGGTCTTAACAAAACAAAGAACTCTCTCATAGAACTTCAGAAAAATGGTTTGACAAATATATATAAGCGCAGAAATACACATCCTTTCTATTCACATTTTTCTGAGACAGCATGTTCTGAAGCGTATCTGTTGAGACTTCAGACAATGAATGTAGATTGCTTTCAATGATTTGTGCCAGTTGAATTAGAGATGATTTATCACTGTTTTCTCTAAAACAACTGACAGTAGAAAAAGAAAAGAGTTCTCTTACTTTTTTTCCTGTCAGAGAAAATTGTCATGGGGTTGGATTCATGGTGCTCAGACCACCACAATGCTTTTATAAGTCCAGTCACTTTGGGGTTTTTTTTGTGTGTTTTTTTACAGTTTTGGACTGGAATCAAATCAGTGTTTTGCTTTAGAATTATGTATATATGATAAAAGTTCACAACATATACACATCTATGACATGCAGATGCAGACCAGAACTATAAATAAGCTTCTTTTGGTTTGATTTGAATTTTGGTAGACTGAAAAGCCTTATTAAAAATTTGCTATTTATTAATATATTTAGTTAATGGAAAAGTTCTTTCCTTCCTAAAAGAAGAAAAAAACCCAAAACAACAAAATACACTATGAATCATCCTCCCCCGAAAAGCCTCACTAAAAATGGAAAAAAAAAAAAAGTTAGAACTGAGTTCTTCTAGAGTATAAAATGTGGACACAAATGGCTTAGTTCCCCCAGTCTGCAGATTCTACTGTTCCACTAAACCTTCACTGCCTTTTTTTTTTTTTTGAACTGCAATGTTGCTTACTTTTTGAGAAAATGATGGCAATGATCTTTATTTGTGAGGTGAGAATTCAATTTCTGCAGAGGAATTTAAATAGTGAGCAAGGATAGTTATCTTTCTGATATTTGCTAAATGGAAAAAAGATTTAGTAGTCTTGAGGTGAGATTACTTTTCAGTGAGGATGACATTTGTTACCTCAAGGACATATTTCAGAAAATCTCTGGTTTTTATCCAGAGGTGATAGTTCTGTTCATCAGAGAAGAAGGCAATTGGGAAAAGAAAAGATTAATTATATTTTTATGTGCTTGAGCAGGGGATGCAATTGGTTTATTTCTACAGAGGACACCAGTGGAATAGTGAGTGTGTTCTGCAGAGAAGCAACAGTTTATCCAGTGAAACTTCTCCCAAATTCTTTTCAATTCTGTGGTAAACTTCTTGTGCTCGTAATCTTCATCTGTTAATTCCTTAATAGACAAACATTGTTTCTATTGGGAAGTCAAATTGAGAGTGAAATCAGTTCTCCTCCTTAGCTTCCAAAAAGCCCAAACATTTCAAGAGAAGCAGAAGTAATGACTTTAATTGGATTTGTTTCCTGTCTATTGCCTCCCCCTTTATAACTCCAGCCACCTGGAGTTGTCCTCCTTCAACCCTTCTTGGCATACCTACCAGTGCCCTTGCCACACAGCCTGCCTATACTGTTATTATTTCTTCTCCTTCCCACCAAGTTGCCTTCCCTGTCCAGCTGTACCATTGGCTGAAGGTCCTGTGCCTGAATCTGCTACAGGGAGGGCTGCTGTGTGATGTTTCTGCCTGCCCTGCCTGCACTGAGATAGGGAATCACAGAGCTCACATCTTCCCTTGCCCTTCTCTTTTCCTTGGACATTACTTCAGTTCTCTCCCTTCTCTCTATTTCTCATCTCCTGAGACTTCTGACTCAGTCTATTTTTTACAATTGGCCAGGGGAGTAAAAACTATTTGGAGAAAGTTGACATATGGATAAATAGTGCTATTATATAAAATTCCTCCTTCATTAGAGAATCAGCCTAAAAATACAAGAAAAAAAGGATATTTCTTAGGGAAATGGATTTCCTCATATGTATGTAGCAAGAAATCAAATTGGCATGTTTTCAAGATGTAAGTGAATACAGTGGAGTAGATTGTCATATCCCCTTTTAAAAGGGAAGCTTCCTGTTTAAATGTTCTCTGATGGTTCATAGTAAGCCCTTTGAATTTAGACATCTTGATTTTGTTATACCATGGCAGACACATAGAACTTTCTAGAAGACACCTGTTAGCTTCCCATGACACCTATGGGAAAAATACACATGATAATCTGGAAGAGATGTACTCTAACTCAGCACAGAAATTGCTCTGTTTTGTCCTAATTCCAAAGGAAATGTTGCATGGCTTTTGGGGTTGCTGTCGTCTGCATGATCTTAATCTGAGAGATTACTCTCCCTTTCTGCTGAATAACTTCTGTGCATCAGTTTCCCTGCCTTCAGCAAGTTTGATCTGTTTAGCAGGTCTAAGTCTAGATAGCACAACATATGTGTCTGCTCTTTGGCATGTGACTGTGCCTTCTTGCCATGCAACCAGAGCAAATGTGTCCAGAACCAGCAAGACTCATCTGCTGGGTTGAGTTTTTGTTGGGGTTGAGCAGTGCTGTAGCTACTTGAGAAACCTTGCTGCAGGCTGAAGAAGTGCAATAAACCAGATGCCTAATAATAAGGAATGCTCCTTGTGGGAAGTGTAGCTAATCAAAGATACTTCCATTAACAATCAGCAGTTCTAAGAGAGGTGGGGCAAACTGAGTAATATTGGATGGACCATTTCTGGAACAGCTTATTTTCAGTCCTCAGTGACAAATGTTCATAGGGTAGATGTGCAAGGATGCACCTTTCCCTCTCTCACTGAGCTATAAACATGTGTATCTTGTTAGGATCAAGAAAAGAGCTAACATATTTTTCAGCCTCAGGAAAATCAAGGATTCTTTCAAAACTACTGATGAAGCTAACCACTTCTCCAGATGTACTTAAAAATGGCAGAAAGTATTAAAAACAGAGATTATGCTAGATTTCCAAATTACTTAATTTATCTTTTTCTCTGTAAATATTTTGTCAGTATAGACTGCATTAGGTTAACATTCAATATTTTTATTCTAATATTTTGCCCATGTTTTAATATTGCAATAGTTAATTTTCTGCTGCAAAAATCTGTCTTTGCAATGCCAATGTAAGATTTACTCTTTTACTACTTTGGATGTTGCATAATTGAGTATGATATTAAAAAATGAGACTTTCAATCAGCTTTCAATAAGCTATTTTTTCTTTGACAAAAACCAATATGGTCTTATATTTACTTGGCACCTCTGAAAGTACTGAGAGTCATTCACACTGCTCTGGTATGATTTATTAAAAGGCCAGACACTGGATTCTGGCCTGCAGTTCCATACACAAAAGCTATTAAATATTCTACCACTGAGAAAATCACACCTCACGTTTTTTTCTGCTGAAAATTATTTATTTTTCTTGAAATGGAAGCAAATTACACAAGCATTTGCACAACAAGAAGAATTAACAGAAGACATATAGAGGGGATACTAATCATAGAGCAAATGAATTAATTCTGTCATGTCACCTACTTCTTCTGTCATGAATGATGCTAGAAGAAATATCGCATGTGTGTCCTTTAGTTAGGCTAAAATTTTTTCAGCAAGTTCATTCTCTCATTTTAAAAGGTATATATTCTTTAATCTTCTTACTCTGAACAGATTATTTAACAGGCAGTATTTCTTTATTATTTTTGGCATTGTGGCATTCAGGATATTGGGTGAGTGCTTTATAAATAAAGGATAAAACTTTTGCTTGAAGAGAATAAAAGGAATTACTTCTTTCTTACACTATCATGTGTCTGTTCTGTCAATGAGGATAGTGGTAATAGTACCACTATCCATTAAATCATCACTTTTCCTTTCCCTGTCTAGTTTCATACAGTTTCCCATTGCCATACTGTCAGAACAAGTTCTGTGTAAAAAGAGCTGTTTAAAGTGGAATACCTTGCAGGTCTTCAGCTGCAAGAGAGAGGTTAAAGTACAGTTGTGGAAGAAATTAACTGGGCTCTGCTTTTGATAAGAAGAGGAACCCCATTGTTCTTTGTGAGGTTACAAATGAAAGATCCAGGCCACATTTGACCTTTCTCTGTGACTGCTCCAGCTTCTACAGGAGTCCTGCATCAGTGTTTATGGAGACCTACGGGTATCACAGACCCAAATGTCTTAAAAGCCCTCTAGATAATGGGTGTGTGGCATAATTCTCTGCATAGGAAACCGGGTGTTTCAGCTCAGGAACACAACTTCAGGTTCAGTGGACCCTGGCAGAAGAGGAAGCGTCTGACAGAGGATGAACAGATTCTATGAATGACTGTTCTGGCTCTGACATGACTGTCTGTCTAAGATGAGATGCTGAAAAGATGAGCTGGTTGCTCCAGATCCAGATCAGCAGCAGGTGCTTGCAGACAATGTATTTGACTACTCTGAAATAGTTAAACATCTTTCCACTTAGTCTCAAAAGAGAAGAGACTAGCTCAGACTTCGTAAATATTGAGAGATTGAACTGAGGACAAATGAATCTCATCCCTGGCACTGCATGCTCTTCTCCTTCACACTTGGGATTCAGCTAATTGCAAGACTTGACCATGGTGTTTTGAAAGCATTGTCTTTGGTCATTCTAGTGGCCATTATACTGGCCCTTATTCCTCTACAGAAATATATGGAGAATGCCAGTAGTGGGAAGAAAAAGGACAGAGCCATCCTTTAATTATTGCAAAGGTGATGCAATAAAAATATTTTCTACTCAGAATCACAGAATCAAAAAATAATTTCAGTTGGAAAAGACCTCCAAAATCACTGAATTCAACCTCCCAGTTATCACTACCTTGTCAACTAGACCATGGAACTAATTGTCACATCCACTCATTTCTTGAACACCTCCAGGGATGGAGTATGCTAATTGCCTGGAGAAGAGGCCAACACTCACCTGGCTACAGCCCTCTTTCAGGTAGAGATCGATGAGTTGGCCTCAGCCTGTGGATCCAGACTGTCTAGATCCCTCTGCAGAGCCTTCCTACCCTACAGCACAACACCACTGCCACCCAACTTGGTGTTTTCTGTGAATTTATTGGGGTGCTCACAATCATCTTATCCATATTATCAATAAGGACTGGATCCCATACTGAGCCTTGGAGAAACCCAGTAGTGACTGTCTGCCAACTAAATGGGGCACTATTCACCACTAAAGTTGTGCTAATGCTAACAGTTTCATAGGATACACACATACACATACATAGAGAGGTATAATATATATATATATTATATAATATTCCTCCATGATAGAAGAACTTATTAACATCATATAACAAATTAGAAATATGGAGTTTATGAAGGGTAGGGCAAGGAAAGATGGCAGAACCTCTTTTTAATTTTTTCTCTTTTTTTCTCTGAGAACAAAGAACAATCTACTAGAAACAAAGGCTGTCGCATCACAGGTAGAGTTTTACCCTTGAATTTAGGGCATTATCTCTCCAGAAGTGGTGAGGACTGCCAGTAGCTCAAGCCTGCCAGCTGCTCTAGTCAGGGAAATTTAGCATCTGGTTTGGATTTACCAACCATTTCAAACTGACCTTTTTCACTTTAAATTAAGAGGGGAAAAAGGGAGGGGGAAGAAAAGAAAAATGCTGGCAGTCTAACCTTGTGCCTTCTGTGCACATTGTACTATTTCAGATGGCTAGCCCTGATGTATCCATGGAAAATGCATTTCTTTGCTCCCTAGTGGCAGGCCTCCAAGCCTTAGAACAATCTTTTTTTTTTTGTTGTTATGTAATTCACCTAGATAACTTTAGATACATTAATAGCAAAATTGGCCTTGAAGGGGAAAAAACAGTGTGCGTATCAGAGGTAGCTGCAACCTCTCCTTCCAAAAACCCCCAATCTTTTTATGAAATGGCTTTAATATGATGGATAGGAAAAGACATCTTTGGTTTCCATGTCATTCTACAGGTCTTGAGTGCCTAGAGCTTCTGAAAGACTTTCTAGAAGAGTCAAGAATGATTTGGATTCCTTACAAAAGTCAAGGCTAGATTTATACCTGATGTGGTAACTTTTATGTGGTTTTTCTAATACACTAGATTTACACAAATGTGTTACAACAAAGTGATAACGAAAGCAATTTGTCATGCTGTTTTGTGGGGGGATAGAATATAAGAAAATAAAGATCGTGTAGAAGGTAATCTAACCCCTAAGGAGTTGCAGCTGGGCCAATTATCAAAGATTAGGAACAGGCCTGACTTTAACAGGCCACAGCTGTAACCAATGAGAATAAGAGTGCTATAAAAGAGTGGGTTGGCTGGTTGAGGAGGGAACTGGAGTCACTGGGTTACTTTGTGAAGAAGGAAGAGTCAGTGCCTGGAGGAGCAACTGCCCACCAAGAAGGTATGAAACTTTTGTGGTAGGGAGATAACAGTATGGAACCCCTGCAATAAGATGACAACATGTTTGATCCTCAGCAGAAGTTCTGAAATGCTAAAGTCAAAGTTAGCTGTCCCTTGTAGAAGCCTGTATAAAGCTTAGGATGCTGGTATGGTCTTAGTGGTTAAAGACCTCTGTATATATAGTAAGTGTCTTGAGAGTCCTTATTTCACCTGCATGTGAAGAAACAATTGAGGAATGAAGCGTGGGCGTAGTGCTTAGTATGAGGTCCAGACAGATTATTTTGAAAGACTTGATGGTGTTGAGCATTCAAACTGCAGATGGGTCTGGAGATCCCAAGCACTGCATATAACCTTTTGGAGGACATTTGCAACTGTTTATCAGAGAATCATAGAATATCCTGAGTTGGAAGACACCCAAAATGATCACTGAAGTTCAGCTCCTTGCCTTGCACAGCACCATCCCCAGAGTCATGCCATGTGCCTGTGAGCATTGTCCAAATTCTTCTTGAACTTTGTCAGGCTAGTGCTGTGACCACTTCCCTGGGGAGCCTGTTCCAGTGTCCAACCACCCTCTGGGTGAAAAACCTTTCTCTAGCATCCAGCATAAACCTCCCCTGACAGAGATTCAGGTTGTTCGCTGATCCTACCATGATCATGAGATAGAGCCTAAGCCTCTACTTCCCCTCAAAAAGGATTTGTGGACCACAATTAGGTCTCCCCTCAGTCTCCTCTCCAGGCTGAATAGGCCAAGTAGCCTCAACTCTCAGTTTATTTTGCAACTATTTGTAGCTATTACAAGTATTTTTCCATGGTCTTTAGACCCTTGGATGTAGGAATACAGAATTGTGAAGTTTTTGGTCAGACAGTTCCAGTTAAGAAATATGAAACATGTATCTTCTACATTTAGCTTAGGTTTTTCATCCCCTTCAATCATTTAATTGGTTTAATACTTTTTTAGTATCACTTTACTTTCTTCAGCATTCAGCAAAGTCTAATCTCAGACTGAAAGTCAGGAATAACTAAGTTTGGATATTGAATATACAGCCTGTCTTTATCTTAAGAAGGTAACAATGTTTCCTAAAGAGATTTTATATATAAATATATATATATACATACATATAAATATATATACATACCTATAAAGAGAAAAGAAATCTCTGACTAGTGAGTTTGCTTCTTGCTTCAGCTTCCATGAGATTTAATAGGAAATAGTAGTTATTAAGGCTTTATCTGGAAATATCACCCACTGGGAATTATCTGGGTATTCCTATTTCTTAACATCTTGGTATTTGTTGGTGTGAAGACTATGAAGTGTTCAATTGAACTCTTTCAAGGTAAAACTTTAGAAGATCAAAGATAATGACTTGTAGGCTTCATCTCACTGCAGCTCTTTCACTCAGAGAGCCCCTTCACCAATTTCACATTTGTTACTGTCAGAGAAAGACAAGCTCTGCTGGTAAGGGGGGAAAAATGTGCAAAAAAAAAAAAGTGCAAAAAAAACCTTTTGCCAATGGAGCACTGAATGAGCAGCAGTAGAATCACTCCAGTTTTCAGGCAGGAATCAGGGAGGAGGGTAGAAACCATCTAGTGCACAGCAAATAGTAACGGTCTAGGCAAAGAGGACAGCACAGTGATCTCCACAACAGTGGCATCATGATTGCCCTGATATTCTTGTAAAACCTGTACCTAATCATGCTAATTATTGTTTATTAGTATGTACCCCATGCTCCTTGTCTAGCACAAGCAATAGGAATGACTTGTGCAGCTTTTTTCCCTGACCAGGGTTACATCCATTTTGGAAGTGGGATATATTTAAACTTAAACAATAAGGTTATAGCTCAAAGGAAATTTCAGACTTATTGAGCACCAAAAAGACATACACAACAATTTGCTAATGAAAAATTGTGCCAGGAAATCGAAGGCTGCTCTAAGACTTAGTTGAATTTAACTTTCTGTGACACTGCTGCACAAGAAGATTATTTATTTCTCTGTTGCAGTAGCTGGTGAGATGTTATATGTTGTAACTGCATAGTACTGTGCAGGAAAGCACTTGAGAGCAGAGACAGAGTTTGTACATTTGAGAAAATGAGGCCCTAATATCCTATTAACAGCAGATGGTTATGAATGAGTGTATTCCCTAAGGCCTTGAGGAAAATCAAGAGTGAAAATAAGCAATAATTCTCCAGTTTGTTACATTTGCTTTAAATGGGATTCCAAGAGGAATCCCTCAGTATTTCTTCAGCAATTACTAAAGATAAGGTTTTGTCATGAAGTGACTTTTTTGCAAGCGAAAAAGCCAGAGATCTGCCATAATCTAATGGGCTAAAGTCATATAAATAGAAATATGTTTTTACACCAAACAAAGAGGAAATGGCATCATCAAATGCAAATACTCTGCTACGATAACTGCTAGGTAATGACTTAAAATACCTTTTTATTTTACATGATAGTCTGGATTTGGCTTGGCAAAGATTGTAACTGAGTGCTTCAAATTTGATTAAAGGTAACAGCCATAAGTATTTTTGAAAATCCTAGTGAGAAAAAATCCTGTCGCCATTACTGAAACAGTTTTCCTGTGAAGAATTAATGAAAAATTAGAAAGGTTGAAAATAAGAGGGAGAATTACTTTTCTGAAGAAAAATGTTTTCAGTATTTAAATGAAATAATGCATTATCTGTTTATATCTTATTAATTAGATAGCTTTTTTTATGAAACTCATTATCAGCAAGGTTGTCATGCAGCATTATCAGATCTGATCAAGATACTTGCTGTGATTGAGCCATGCCAGTGTAGAGGTGGCCTGAGTTCTGTTTGGTACCCTTGGCTTAGGGAGCTGGATCTTCTACTCTAGGAGGAGCTGAGTATCTTTGGGGTGAGGGCCACAAGACCCAGGTGAGATGAGAACCTACACAGCACTGTGTGGGTGAAATGATGGGGTTTTCCTGCATAAGGTTTGGTTCTCCTCTCTCATTCTTAAAGTCTAGCATTAAATTAAGCAATGACCCTTACATTAAATTACATTCCAATTAATATGATGGCCAGTTTGCCTAAATGGAATGTGTTCAATGTGTGTTCGCTGGTTTAATTATTGTAGTCTATCATAAAATAAGATGTAAAATTGTATATGGGGAGTATCAGTGATAAAATGAGAATGAGTTAGAAAGTGGGTAAGATTTCTGCAATTATAGACAATTTCTTTATTAGTATTTCCCCAAAATAATAATCTTTCATTTTACCTATCTACTCTTTCTCTTTTAAATTTGTTTTTATTTTCTTTGTGTATCCATGCAGAGATAAATGAAAGAGATTTTGTGTCTTTGCTATGGCACATGAGTTTGCAGTAGTGTATCTCTATATATGATTAACCTCTCAAGTCTCTGGAAATGTGGGAAGTTCTTTAAACTCTTATAATTTCCCTATTAATGGCAAGAAAGTAAAAACTGCTACAGTTGTCTCATGTATGACAGCATAACCAGGGAATATTGCTCTGGACCACTGCTTTCTAGCAACTTGGTGTTTGTTGCTGTGATGACTAAGGAGGGTCCTATTGCTCTCCTATAAGATAAAAGTTCATAGGATGGCAGAAAAACATGAGCTGTGTATTGTTACTCATCTGTGATTAGAGTGGCCACATGAAAATAATTGTCCCTGTTTGCGGTCAGTTATGGGTACTGCAGTAGTGAGTTTTCTGGAAGAAACCTGTTGGTAGTTGTTAAGAAAGGAGAAGTGCAGGCCATACAGGAGATACTTGCATCTCAGGCAAGTGGGCAATTAGTACATTTGACTTTGTAATTTATAATCCCTATCCAAAACCTGGTGGAGGGCTATTCTTAGGGGATGTTTTACTAAGTCTTTCAAAGAGCCTTAACCTAATGGTTATGGTGTGGAAAGATTTCTGAAAGCTGATGGAAGTAGTTCTCACTCTATACTACAAAATGTGTGAGATGAGCCATGGCTTCATCATCAGATTTCAGCATCTGTTCTCCGTGGGCAGTGTGATTTAATGCACGTGTCAAAAGGATCCCAGCATAAATTTCCCTCTGCTCACAAAGATTTCCCTTGTCTGAAGGGCTCAATCTTGTTTTTTGTATTGTATGTTGTCTGAAATGACCATGACGTATTACCTGCTTTTTCTTCCATCCAGTTGTTTCACTAATATGGAACTATGGGAAGTTTGGAATAAAAGACAACACTAGGATAGCCTTTCTTTCTGAAAGGCACACACTGGGGTTTTTATGTGGTGGTTTTTTTTTTTTTGTGGGGGGGAGGGTGTTTGCTTTTTCTTTTGTGCTTGTTGTTGTTCATTTTGGTTTGACTTTTTTTCTTTTTTCTTTTTAATTTTTAATTTTATTTTTAACAACTGCGTCTATCACTCTCTGGAGCATTTCATCTGTGTTGTCATTTCCAAAGCTGATGATGTCAATTTTTCATTTCTGAGGTCATTAAAATATATTCCCAGACAACACTTCGTTAGAAGCTTCCTCAAAATAGCAGTGCTAGGTTTGCATTGGGTTCAATGATCTTAAAGGTCTTTGCTAATCTAAAAGGTTTATATGATTCTAAAATGCAGAAATTGTAGAACAGAACTAGAGGTTCTGGTACATATTTTATAGAACACATTTTATGTCAATTGATTTGATATTGTATTTGTAAAGAAATAGGATAGAGTTGACAAGGAGAACTTGAGTGAAGACTTGATCACAACCTCAAGTGTGGCAAATTGCTATAGTAAATAAGGACTAAACTTCCCCAAATGGAAGTCAAAGCATGACACAAGCAAACCCTTTGCTTTATGTTGGCACTGGATTTGAATTCAATATCCTGTATGAACATTTTCCATTTTCTTGACTAAATTTAGTCATAATAATAGGGATTCACTGCAATTAGGAGCTGTAAGTAATGCCTACAGAATTTTTCATAGTTTCTGTGTAGCTCTGAGAATAATTATTAACTTTTCTGTGGTGAAAATGAGCCAGATTTTATTACTATTAGTCTAAGCCTCAGTGATAACTTTGATTACAGTACCTTATGTTCCACTGCACAATCTATTCAGAATGAAATGAGTAACTTAATGTTATGTTTGACTTCAGTCTGTCTTTATGTGTTCCTTCATGTAGTTGTGTGTGAAACAAGTTTTCCTGTAAGTAGGAAGTAATCTCATAAATGTCTTCAGTAACAAAAATACCTAAATTGTTAGTTTTGTTGGGTACAGTGAAATGAGGTAAAACACAGTGTGACAAGCTGACTCAGAAAATTATAGCAGCTTCTGTTTGCTTTCCCTCACACATACCTTTGGTAAAACAGTGTGGCCTCTTTAATTTGTTACTGAACTCAGATTCAGGATATTCCTTCCTGTACCCAGTTCTATCTGTGGGGCAACTTTAGAAAGTTACTTTCCCGTTTCTGAGCCACTTTGTTTATCTGAAAGCAAAGTAATGACTTACAGTCACACAGTGCTTTGGGACTTGCTTGCTGAAAAGACTGTGCAAGAGTGAGGTATAGTAATTACCACTGTTCTTCAGAACTGCATTTTTTTTTTTAGTTAACCAAAGAAGTTTTGGCTTCTTCTAGTTTTATTATATTATCTTTTATATTCAATTATACCACTAATATACTACTTTATTTAGTGAATTAAATATTCTGGAATTACTTTCTAGTGTAGAAGTCTAGCTAATATATTTAGTGTCTTAATAAAACAGCTTTGGTCGGAAGATTAAAATGCAGATGAGATGAAATGCCTGAAGAAAGAATACTCACTTAATAAACTAGTTTATTACTATAATACTGTGGTCTGGAAACAATTTTTCAAAGCCTATTAGAATACATAAAAACATTATTATCTCTGTGTTTGTTTAAGATAATTCTGAAACCTGTTTTGCAGAGGAGTTGGAGTTTGAAAGGTGAGGTAACCTGGGTGAAAATTGCTGGATTTTATGATTATATATTGCTGCCTTCATGTTTATTTTAATTACACTTCTGGATGTATTCATTACTGATATACATAGCTAATACTTTAAGAATCCTTATAGGATTTATGTGTTGTGGTAGTTTAAGAAGTTCATGAGCAAAATGTAAAAAATATTTCCTCTGTGTATGTAACTTTTGAGTTTATTGATCATTTACTCATTATTTTTGAAGGGAGAGAGTATAAATGCAGCTCCAAATTTACTTTTTCTGTCACACAGCTAATTTAATGTAAAGCAAAATGCATGCTTTCCTCATGATGGTCCTGACATAGCTCTAAACTAAGGGTGATACACTTTCACTGAGTTGTATATGGTGCTGTTCTCTAGAGAACTCTATGTATCAATGAGGATATGAGGCTATTAAAGAATAAGTTATATATGTATGTTTTTATATATAAAATTCATTAGCAATATTTTTGCTGCAGAAGAAGGAAAGGCAGGCACCATCTGAAAGCAGGTGACACATATCTAGCTTAAGTACCACACCAGAGAGGTGACCACCACTTTGCAGGTGGTCAGAGGGAATAAATTGCAAAGGTGGCAGACAGATACAAGGCCCCCTGTGTGCTGCTCTGAGTCAGCAGCCCACTCTGTTACCTCTCTGTTAATTTTTCCTGTTGTACCTCTTATGCAGAATTTTGCAATTACAGATTTTGTAAAGAACATTCATAGCAAAACTTCTCGAATTCAATATAATTCTGTTAAGAGGAGAAAAACAGTTGTGGGTGACATCATGAGGCCTTTCTGTTAGTCATTAATTTCTCTACTCTCATTAAAAGGAGAATTCTTCTTAAAGAAGTTTTCTGCAGGACTCTGATCCCTGACCAGCAGGTCAGTCATAGGTCCTGGGTGCCCTGGGCAGGAGAGAACTGAGAGGAGTAGGCTCCCCCCTTGCTTCGGTGCTGCTGCAGGCTCAGCCCTCCATCTCAGCCCGCACCACTCACCCGGCTGGGTGTCACAGGGCAGCAGGGCAGGGGTCAGTGCCTGCCCACTGGCCTTGTGTCCCCTGTGGCCTCTGCTAACCTGACTAAGGGCCAGCCCCTCTCCTATGCCTCCTGATGACTTCTAAATGAATGTTTTCTTGATGACTGCAGATGCACATAGCTAGATGTTCTCCCCTGGTAGATATTTATGTTTTGATTAGATTGCCCAATTCTACAGCATTTTATTAAGCTAGGAGTTTCAAAAGCTGGGCAAAGAAATAGTGACTTCCTTGTGTTCTGGTGTCTGTTAGAAAGCAAATTTCCTTTTTTTTCCCCCTCTTCTTTTTTTTCCCTTTTTCCTTTCCCTTCTTCCTGTCCCCTTATTTTCCCTTTTTTTTTTTAAGGGAAATTGGAATAGAAGCTCTCAAACTTCCAAAAAGAATAATTAACATAGTTATTTCAGCTCTTTCCTGGGTATGTTGGTCAATTTTATGGCACTTTGATGCATGATAATAGGATAAGATGGATTATTCTCAAATAGATGGAAAAATTGTGGGTAATTTCCTTTTGTAACTGAGACTTGTGTGAAGACCAGAGACATAGTTGAGGTAAAGCCAATCTGTAATTATCTTAATTAGACTAAACCAATAACTTAGTATTTATAATTTATTTAATGTTGTTCACATATATTTGGATCAACTTAGAAACATAGGAATTGGGCCTGAAAATTACTATTTAATTACTATAAAACATCTCTTTTGATGTGTACAGAAGTAAAATTGTCAAAAGGCCATTAAACGACCTTTATTTAAGAAAAGTGCATATAAATGACAGAATGAAATATGCTTTCTGGCAAGGTTTTTAGAAGACTGTCAAAAGATGTCAAGTTATGCACTCAGGTGCACATTTAGGTGCTATTACTTGCAGATGCGTATATGAAAGGCACTGTATAAACTTCAGGGACCATTTCACTTGCACATAGTTTCCCTTGTAATCACAGAATACAAGTAGACAGCATAAAATTGGGTGGAGCTGCCAAGGAGATTAATTTTTTATTAACAAAATTTCATTAGAAATCTAATACCTCTATACTCCAGTCTGCAAGTATATTAAATCTTTCATGATTAAGGTATTTTCTGTTCTTTACTGAGCAATCATCTGGGTAATCTCTGCCTTTTCCTTTGTAAAACTTAGTAACAATTAGTGCTGTATGTTTTGCAAATAATGGTGGTAAAGAAAACCAGTGCTTGATAAAGTGGCTGAGACTTAGCATGGTGAAGGTATAAATAGTTTTTGTACCTTTGGTATTGGGTGTGGCAGGTGTGAAACAAGGTTTTGCAAGGCATAATCTGCACATAGCCTTTCAGAGAGGTCCAGGCTGTCCGTGACTGCCGATGAAACTGGTTCCTTTCCATTATAGAAATCAGGCAATGAAAATACCATGCATGGAAGCAGGCAGCATGCATAGCAGCTTTCATTTCAGATGTCTTAAGCCAAAGGAGGGATTCATTCTCAGGAATTGATTTTAATCACAGTCTAAGAGAGCTATCCTACTGCTCACATATATCCTCCTCTAAACAACATTGTCTCCACACAGGACATTGAAACTAAGCATTAAAAATTCCCTTATGTGAAAGGAATATTTGTCTTACTGCTAAAAAAATTGAATTCTTTGAATGTGACATGTAGCAGCATGCTGCACCACTCTATGGAATTCAAATTGTCATATTTGAAAAAAATAGTTGAAAAAACTAAGACTAAAGAGAATGAAATAAAGTAGTAAACAGGGAGCAGCATAGCACATTATTTTATATATGCCAAGAGGGGTAACTGGGATTTACCTCCCAGAGGCTGAAATATGTACCAATAGCATTGCCTAAATTCAAGAATAAATAGATTACTATAGAAGACTTAGTCCAAGTAGCTCAAACATTTGCTTTAACCACAGGTTAGTGAACATGTACAAGTTGTGATTCACACAACATTTCCGTTTTTACTTTTTAGTCCCTTTTCTTCCACCAAGGAAACTTTAGCATTTACTACTAAATTGATGAAGAGCTGCATATAAAGTTTAAATAAACCTGGTAATTTTTTCCCAAATATGTACAGAAATACTAAAACAACCTAACCCAGTAACCTTTTATTTACTGATTCTTGATTTTTATATTATCAGAGTATTCCAATGCTTCTAATTTTCAGAAGTTGTATTTAGTGCTTACTCTATGTTGAATTAAGATGAAAATGTAAATTAAATAAAAAATGTCAGTATATTTGAATAAAACTAATGAAGTATGAGTATGCAGCAGTTATTAAAAAGTGTTTATCACTGAAAAGACAGTGATAAGCTGTGCCTACTCTGCAATTCAAGATTTTTAAACTAGTAGAATTCAGCTTGTCATATTTGCATCATTACTACATTTTTATTGAAAAAATCCCAAGTTCTCAGTTTTGGGGTTTTTTTTTCACTTTTTAAAAATTTATTGCAAATAAGCTGCCTAATCTATGATTAAGAAAAACTCTGAATCTTGAGAAATGGCTATGAGTCCCTTTCAACAAATTCTGTACTTTATAAAATCTGTCCCTCATTTTGCTAGTCTTTTATTAAATTATAAGTAGTACAGGTAGTAAGTAGGCAGTCCTTAAGTCTTATTTTGGCTTCATAGTTTATACTGATATGAGACTTGGAAAAAGTTCTGATGTCAACTAATAATATGATTTTAGTAAGAATTGTAATAAAACAGTAAAAAAAGAAAAATATGCAAGGTAAAATAATGAGCACTTGGACTTATGAGTGTGTATGCATTTAGTAAAGATTGGAGATCTGGAGCATGTCTTCATTTTATTCTTGTCGCTTTCCATGTGTGTAATCAGTTATTGTTATAGAAAATATTTCAAATTGGAACTATTGTGTTGCAAAAATGACCAACAGCATTGCGACCACCAGGTTGTCTTTATGTGCCATGGTGTGTCACTGATCTAAAGAAGGACATGCCAGCAAACCTTCCCTCACCAGTCTGTACAACCAGACATAAAATATTTCTGATGCTGTTTGCGTGAAGATAACCTCCAAAGTACTGTCAGTTATGAAAAGCATGCTTGTTTCTAACACTTACATAAACAATGCAATCTTCAATTTTTATATAAGGATGTATTTTTAACCTGAGAATTTCTTTACCAGTCTCTCTAGGCTGAAACATAAAGAAGTTTTAAAAGATATTTGGGGTTTTTGCAGTACACAATCTTTCACCCTTATGGCTTGGTCAGTATATAAATTGCAAAATACTCTTAGCCATGATCATTCCCTCGAAGACCAGTAACAGATTACACAGAAATTTTACTGGGACAGTTATGCTCAAAACAAAAAATATAGAAAGAGTTTTTACTATAATGAAAATATAGAGTTTTTAAAGCTTCAGCTGAACAAGATACAATATTATGAACTATTTTTTATTTCAACTGAAAAATGCACAAGCCTTGCATTCTTTTGCCTCCATTTTCAAGTCATTGTCTTCGCATATAAAATACCCTCATTTTTTCAGTATTTGAAATTTGTTTGAAATTTTGTACATTCAGTTTTTGCCCTCCAAATATTTTAAAATCCATTTTTTATCTATGCTCTTTATTGTGCGGCTTATGCAAAGAAATTTTGAGACCATTTTCACAATTCTTTGATGTAGATATCTGCAAAAGGGTGATGAAATGCTGTCATGACAGTGCTTTTACTTTTGGTGTTTGTATCTGTTTATCTAGTATGTATTAAAAAGACTGCTACATCAGCTCAGGATGATTTATCCTGGAGTTATCATTTCCAGATTGTCATTTGAACTATGTAATTTGTCAAAGTTAGGTTTGGTTATGTTGAAAGCTTTTTTTTCCAAACCCCAGGAAGAGAACCACTACAGTTATGACTTTCACTGGCTTTTCTTTTTGTTTTTCAGCAGAGAGCACTCCTACATCTCATTATTGGAAATGAATACAATTTTGAGAACTTTTTTTTTATTTCTTCATATACCACTCTCTTTAGTCTGTGTTTTCTCTCTAATTTGTTTTCTTATTTTGCCTCCCACTTTTATGAACAATATTGTTCTCTAAAGTAAGGGCAGTTGTAAATGACTGAAAAGGACCTGCTTTCCTCACTGTAGTAGTTTATCAGTGCTCTATGGAGACTGTAGAAGAAACATGAACCTGAAAAATGTTCCATAGGTTTACATTTTATCCATAGTTTATTCCTATACTCAACTTCTACATGAAAAAATGTGTAAATAATAGAAGGTGTTGGAATGCTCTTAAAGACTCAACAGAGGATTATAAATATTATAACTACTGTGAGAAAATGTTATTTTGGTGCTTAGGTGAGAAAGTCACTTAGTAATGACTATTCCAAACCCCATTTTCTATTTTTATTACCTATTGTGCCTTAATTTCCTACTCAAGCCTCAACCATTGGACAAATGGTTGGAATTTCTTTATATCTAGCCAGGAGAGAAAACACCATCTCTACTTCTCCTCAGTGATACAGATCCAGTCACAGGGAAGGACAGGTTTTCTACACATTCACATGCATCGCCCAGTTACTATTTCATCTGAGTTGGGTTGGGGAACAGTGACTTACCATACAGTCTTCTCACTTTCATTCTTAAATGATGGTTATAAGGGGTGTGATGATCCTTGGGCTATTGGCAGATTCTGCCACCACCAGTGGCCCAGATGATGCCCCACCAGGGAGGGCATGGCCTGCTCCTGAGTCACTCTCAGCTCCCAGCTCAGCCACCACAGAGAAGGAGCCTGCTCATTCTGCTTCCTGGCACACTTAAGCAAAACCTAAATGTGATGATTCCCTTATGGGGGATTTTAGAAGGAATTTGAGACAGGACTTGTGAATTGTTTTTCATGATTCTTTTTTGTTTAATTTTCTTATTTTCTACAAGGGCAGCAAGGGTGAATTTGGCTCACACCATTACAGTATGGTTCAGAAGGTCACAAGACACTCAGTTACAAGACCTTTTAAGGATTTATTTACCAATAAAACACTGCCAACAAGGATATTTATGGTTTTGACCCAATCCTTAAATATTTCATTTTATGGACCCATGCTACAGTGTAAGCTTTCTTAGACAATCATGTTATGATGCACAAACCTAAGGTACTGTATTCTAAACTCCTTGTTTACCTCTGTAACTATTTTTATTTTTTCTATATCCTAAACTCTAAACTTTCTGTTACTTAGCTTAACGTGTCTCTTTTTTAAACTAGAAATCCACATTCTTGCCTCTAACATCTGAGTTTGGAAGTCTTTTCCAAGGTCTCAGACCAAATCCTGTGTTTAATTCCAAGCTTTGGCTTACAGGCCCAAAGTTCTGAGAATTCCTTGCATTACAGATTCCAACACCTAAGAAAATACAGTCTTATGAAAGGTGGGAAGCCTTTAACTGAGGTATCTGAGAAACAAAACCCGTATTTTCCAGTGCCACCATGTATGATTGTCCAGAGGACAATGCATGTGCTTTTCCTTGCAGTAATTTGGAAGCTCACTCCTTTGGGCTTTAAAATCTCAGTTATACTGCAAGAACTCACAGCCTGTGAATAGCTCCATAAAGTTGACACTATCAGCATTATCTAAATAAAAGGGTGTATCATCTAAAATGTGAGTAGAGGAGGAAATGCCAGATGGCCATTTCTCTTCTTTCTCCATAGTCTGATTAAAAATTTTTCAAGCAAGAGAAACTGATCCAAAATCAATTTATTTTGTCACAGAATCTTATTCCTCATCTATATTTCATACAGAAATATAGAATACTTTGGAGGTAATTTCAATTTCACCTTTGGAAGTTACTGCAATTTGCTTTAGTTTCATTTGATCATATAATTTAATACAGAGATACGGAGAAAAAACTTAACTGTTCTTGATCACAAGGGCTAGAGAAAGAGATCTCCACCCAGCTGGTCACCAACCTTTTATCTGCATTTGGAAATACTAAAAAACATAGTGGGAAGTGCTTGCCTCGGTGAGGAAAGGAAAGGGTGCTAGGTGCTCTCCAGGAAAGAACCTTTTCCCCCCAGCCTTTCAGAGTAGATGCTAAAAGAAGGGCATGTATCCTTTTGTTTTGAGAAACAGCAGCAGGTTCTCATGTGCTGCATCTAACATTGAACTGATTTTTTGGTTTTAGTCTAAAAATCCTTGCCAGGGCTTCTATTCACATTAGTGTTTTGGTTAAAAGCAAATCCAAAACTCTCACTGTATTATTTTGTAACTCAGACAAGCTTGGATGCAAGAAAGCAACATGGACAATTCTACCCCAAGATGCATAGCTGTAAGTAGAGAAAATTTAAGTGGCCAGGAACAATAAAATTAAAAAGTAAAAATATGCAAATTCTGCTAGGTTGTCTTAATATTTATTTTTCAATGAAATTGCCTTATTTTAACTTTGAAGAGGGAATCAAATATTCTGTTTCACTGGCTGGATTTGGGAATAAATACAGTTAGTCCAGGATTTGATTGGCAACAAAAATTCCCAATTGAAATGTAGTGGATCACTGATAAATGCCAGCTTCAGCCTTCCCCAGAACCTTGGGGAAATGAAACTGGTCTCTCTGGAGTGCCGTAAGGTTGCTACTTTTTTCACTTTGAGATGTGAATCGATTGATTTGATGAAAAGTAATTTATCAAGGGGCAAAAGCAACAGGATAACTTCCAGTGCAATGAGATGATCTGCCATCCCTAAAATTGCTTTCCTGAAATCTAAAACTATGTACAGTCCTTTCCTTGGTGAGGCTATTAGTGGGACTGCTCTTTGCTTCCCACTGCTTTGGCCACAATCTTTTTTCAGTTTGTGATTTTCAGGTCCCTTCCTGCTCATCCCAGGCCAGATGCTGGCAGCCACTGTCTGCATTTCAGGTCTCCTGGCTACTGCTCCCAGAGGCAGTCTGACTCTGCTTCATCCTGCACTTGGCATGATTGTGCTGCTTCACCTTGCTGTCCCAGCTCTTGGCTCCCCTGGAGAAACTTTACTCTTGCCTCTTCAATGTCTGTTTCTGCTGAGTGGAAACCTCTGGGTAGTTCCTTACTAACAAGGCACTCCCAAAGCAGACTTTCCTAGTCCTTTTTTCCTAGGTTCCTATTCTTTTACTTTGAGCAGTTGCCTGAGCCACACCTCTTCACTTCTGGTCAATTCAGGCTTATAAAAAATCTTCACAATTGTGAAATATCCTCTGTTTCATATCAGAACATATTTATTAACAAAAATGCTTCTGTTCACACAGCATTTTGAAATGGTTTAGATTCTGCCAATGTGTACCATATTAAAATCTATTTCTACATCACGTGTCAGGTGAACACCATTTCTTTAGTGTGGCAGAGCTCATTTTTGTGCTGTTTGAGCACTGAACTTACATTGGAGGAGGAAATTATGTTATTTTAAATTATTGCCTAGGTTTGACATTTGAACTGTTCACAGAAAACATCTTTCTTTTCTTTTTAGAAAATACATGAGGTTTCCAGCCTTTTGTTGTGGTTGAATTATCTTAAATCTGTTGTCTTTGCAGCTTGCTTTTGGTAGTTTCTTTTTATTATATTAATCTGAACTCAATGTTCTTCAACCCATTAATTAAACATGTCTGTAAGGGTTTGCTTATTTTGAGCCTGAGAATTAAAGAAGATTCCAAGCCTATTTCTGAACCAGATCTCCCATACAGAGTGGAAAAAAATACCTCAAACATTTTTGTTCCAAAAACCCCTGGTATATCCCTTAGGCAAACAGTTCAGCTCTTGGAATTGCACCTGGTAACAGAAAATAAATCACTGAGCTGACAAGTGCATTTAAAAATTTTACTGCTTTATGGTGTTGCATACGAAAAGTAGTATTCCCTTCCCAGTCTAGGTTAGAATATAACTGTTTTCAGAGCTTTTCTGTGGTCAGAGATAATTTTTTTTCTCTCATACCTTCTCTTATTTCTCTGTCCATGTTTCTTCTCCCTTACCACTATTCTCAAGAGACACCTTAAATTACTTATAGACTTTGTAAGACAAATAAGTTGGGGAAAAAAAAGAGCAACATAGTTTGCCTTAATGCAGATGAGCTGAGAATTTCCTTGGAAGTTGTAATCTGAGTGTTCAGTAAAGCAAAAAATTGAAGTTTTTTCAATATGAGTGAATAATCAGCATATTCCATAATTGAGATCAAAACATTGTACAGTAATGCACATCTTTTTAAACAGGAATGGTTGCATTCCTTTTTTTTTTTTTTTGTTAACCAGTAAGCTGCACTGCATTGTAACAAAAAATTAAATGTAGATTTCTTTTCGGTGACAGAGAATAGTCAGACTTCCAGATCTGGTCCTTACTCCATAATATTTACTTATACCATCAAGAACAGGAAGAGAAGATGTAAAGAAGTTGACTTTTTTTTCCTTTCTTTGTATCTGTAATTTCCTTGCAAGGACTGCTTCTTTAGAGTAGTAAAATTAACTGCTTAGGTTTGAGTATCATTCTTCCACTCTTTTTGTCTATGGCAGTCCCACAATATCAGATTCTGAAAATCCTGGCTGTTTTAGAGAAAAAAGTTAACACTTTGCCCATGTGTATTAGTAAACCACAAAAAAATAATAAATTTTCTATTCATAATTTAATATGTAGAATCTGACATGAAAGACCCAGAAGACCTCACTGAGAGTGAGGCCTCCTTGGGACACTGGTAAATACATGGAAAGTCTGTTCTCAGAGGAGCTTCCAAAAGGGTAAATCAAGAGAGCAAACAAAAGAAAAGAGATTTGATGTGACTTGCCCTAGTTTGCAGGGAAAATGCCTGAAAGAATTGAGAATAAAACAGAACTGTTTTGACTCATGAGTTCTTTCTCTTATAACTGGAATTCAGTTTTTATAGGCACTTTCTAGTCATTTTCTTTGTTAGTGAAACAGTCAAGAATAAACATCCTTAAGTAAGAAAAGGCAGATTATCATAAAAATGCCAAAAAAGTTTTAACTAGATTTATGAAGGATTTGCTGTGCGATGTAGCTGAATTCTTTGAAGGAAATTGTGTGAATTGGAATAAGCCTTAAGATGTTTGTATAAGTTTGATGTGCTTTGATTCTTACATGAGGATAATTGCAATCTATCATTCTATATATATCCTGAAATATCTGGCAAATAAATAGAGCATTCAGGTTTTAACAATGTTAATTGATACCTCTTGTTTGTTAAAAAAAGGTCTTCAGGCTGCTGAAATTAATATCTGATCTGCTTCAGAACCCTGGGCATTCTGGTTCAAAAGAAGTTAAAAATATTGTGTATATTGGAGAAAAGATTACTGAGAAGAGAAAGGATTGGAAGCAACCCATGTTTTTTGGTTTTATTTATTTCTGAACATGAAAAAATTCAATTTTACCTTGAGAATGGCAATCATTCCTGGTTAGCTGCCATGCAAGGTCTTGTATTCCCTTCACCTCACTAATTTTTAATTATGTATTATTTACAAAAATCGTATAAACTTAAGGAAAGGGTATTAGGATATAAGGAACTGAAATCTCCAGGTTACTTAAATCCTGCTTCTATTCTTGCCCTCACATTTCTAGTCATGTTGTCAACTCTGTGAACTGGTACTGAAGTGAACAGGATTTTAGATAGTCTTCAGGAAACTACACTTTTAGAGTATAATAGACATAAATGATAAAATATTACTCTGGGAGAGGAAAGCCAGAGAGAATTGTGGAGCAATTCCACTATCTGGGTAATGTACACCTTCATATTTAACACAAAAGTTCTCTTAGATACTCATATTGATTTGTATATTGATAGATATACTGTCATATATGTTTTACAGAAAATATACTCATATTAATGGTTTGATTCAGTGAAGATTGGAAAGGATGCTTCCCCCAACTCTCAATAGATTTCAATTAAGGCTAAGACCAGACCTTTTAAAAATTATCAGCACCTTAACAGTTTGGTTGTTAAATTGTTGAGCTTTCTGATGTTGACTGTGGGATTACTCCCACAGACAGCACACATAAGGAGCACTCAGTGAAATTGCTGACTCACTTCAGAGTGGATAATAATTTAAGTGAATTACCCTGAATTAACTGAAACAGATGTGTTCCTGGTCTTGGCAAAATTAACCTGTAAAAAATTAAAATGAGTAAATTACTAGTCAGCTAACTTGATCTATAAATTTCTCTCTGGAGTGATCTAATGGAAGTTCTGGGTGCAGGTTTGGCCTGTATGTTTAGCAGCTAATTTGCATCTTAGCTTGTATTTGCCTTGCTACAGTGGAAGAATAATTGGAATTGCGCACACTCTATCAAATGTGTTGACTGAAGCTGAAATTGGAAGAAATTGTATATAAATCTGGAGAGCATGGTCAGGTTTGGTCATAAATATGTAACTTTCTGAATTCTGACAGATAGTAAGAAATGTCAATGAGTGACAAAGTATAGATTTACAATTTTTTTAAAGCAACATTAAACTGACTTTTTGGCATGTATTCATTGCAAATGGTTCATCATTTCTACTTGAAAAAATAGAATGGAGGGTACAAAACTGGAGGTAATTCCTGGGTGAATAGTGAACTAATGTGTTCAAAATTCCAGTGGAAAAAGTAAGACTTATGTTTGTCTTTTGCAATAGGAATGAGGTCACTCCATTGTTTTGAAAGGAAAAAATATGTTTCTCAGTACTCTGGTGGAAGGAATTTATTAATTTTGTCTGTAATACCAAATAAAACTTTAGGAATTATAAAGAATTATCATTCTAATATGTGATTTTAAAACTGTATCAAATAACTGATAATATGTAAAGATTTTTTTTTTCAGGGAAGATGAAACAGGGATAGCAATTTTATTATCAAAGCCAGATAACAGCTTTGTCATGAGACCACCTACTTCAACTTTCATGCGGTCTCAGGGAAATTGTAGAATTTTGATGTTGCAGAAAACACAGCCACATCTTAGAGGGGAAATGAGGTTTATATTAAGGAAGACAGGCTATGTGAACACACAATTATATTTAGCTGCATTCCTGTGTCTCATAAAAAAGGAATCTGACTTATTATTGGGAATTAAGGTTGGTGCAGTAAAGGTGTAAGAGTTGCTGGCTGGGAGATGGGCTGCATGCTTGGGATACTCTTCTCGAGGTTGGGCCATTCCCTTCATACCGCAGCTCTGAAGTTCTGGACTGATTCAGTGTCCCAAAAAAGCTTGTATGATTCATAGGTTCAGTGCAGGCAGGAAGCATGAGGTCTTGTTGAGTTTGCTTTTACAAAGGGAAAAATGCAAGAGCTCTGTGCACTGATTTCATTCAGGTACCTCCAGAAGGTGGGGATAACCCAGGCTGGCACAGTTTGACAAATAGTACAAAATCTTTCCCAAAGAATTTTTTTTGGTGTTATAACACACTAATGAATAAAAAGAAAGCTCTTCTATCTTGTGAGACTGGGAGAGGCATTTTTCCATTGTTAGAAGCATTGCTCTAAAGGAAGAGAAAGCTGGCAGGCATGGAAGAGATAATTCATCAAGGCCTGATAAGACTTTGGCACCCTCTGTGCTTATGACCACAGCCACTTGTACTCCTACAGGGAGTAATTTCAAGTATGAATGACTGATTTTATATGGGCTAATAAACACAAAATAACATTTGCTTTTCTTTTTTTATTTTTTCTTTAATCTACTACATACCGTATCTGTGACTTTCCTTTTGGTTCTAAATATTGTTTTCTCTGTCTCTGCAAGAAAAACTTGATGTTGAAGAACATGAAGAGTGATGTTTTACTGAGTAGTAACTTTTTAATGGCATTTTATAGAAGGCCCTCATATCAAACATAGACATGAGATGGGAAGGCAGTTGCATAGGTGAAGACTAATGCAAATCAAGAAAATTATGCAGATTGCATGGAAATATCCTCACTTTACATATTGTGCACAGCAATGCTGAGCGTCTATGCTGTTAACCTTTATTATGTCAGCTATTGTGGTGACCTACATATCATTATGAATAATTTTGCCAAAGCATGAATATGCCTTGAAGCACAGTTTTATGGCACATGGTGGTTTTTTCTGTTAAAATATTTGCCAAAATTACTTTTGTTCTGAAATCTGTGTAAAAACTTTTGTACCTAATTATTTATTTTGGCTGTAATTACATTCACCTCAGAAGTAAGTAACCTAAAGTATTTCAGTATTAAATTTATTTTATTTCTCATATATTTTTTATGTTCCCCATTTTTGAGAACACCTCTTTTTCAGGCATTCATTCTTTAAAAATGTAGAATTCATTTGTGCCAGAATGAGGTGTGTCCACAGTTCACCCTTTGTAGAAACAGCACTTGTTAGTATCTGTAGTTCATGTAAAAAGAGTAAGCAACTCTGAATTACTCTTGGGGAAAGGAAAAAAAAAAGCACCAAATAAGATAAAAAACCTGACACAAGGTGTTCAAAGGTGGAAAAATTAAAGATGTAGAAACCATACAGAACCTAGGAGATTTACAACAGCACACCATCCTCATGCAGTATTTTCCACATGTATACATTTATATACACCCATTCACAGTTTTACTATGAAAGTTCACCTCCTACCTGCTGCTTGTTCTTTTGTTCTTTCTTTGAAAATACAAGTAATTAAAACGTACTACATAAGCTGTAAGAGCATATTAGTCTTATAGTAAAATAGGTAGAATTAATTTGTTATCTAGTGAGAGAAACATTACATTGTAAACAACACCCCATTTTGATTCCAATTGTGTAATGAAAAGAGTGTTTAAAATTGCGTGTTGCATCAGTTGAAGATTTTATTACAACAAGAAAAGGGAAACACAAACGTTTTCAGAGCTGAAGTGACCTTTTACTAACAGTTGTTGTGAAGATTAGCAAGGCTATTATTCATAAATGAGTAATTATTCACCAGCTGTAACAGCACTAAGGCAGACTGAGCAGGAACCAAGAGAAGAGGAACTCAGTAATGGTTCTCAGGCTAACCAAAAGTCTCATCAGCCTTTGAGTCCCTGGTGTCTGTTTCTTTCATATCATTTGGAAATGCCCACTGAGGGCCAGGCAGGCATTGGCCTGCATGCATGCATACATGCATGTAGAAGCAACTGATTCATCCAGAAGGTGAAAAAAGTCCAATCTCAACCCTGAGCCATCTGTTTTCAGCAGAAGCAGCTCATTTGAAGAAAAAGATGAATAGATATCATGACGACCTGTGGCATCCTGAAGAGTAAATGAAACAATGCAATTAAAACTGTGAAAAATGGTTCTAATGACCAGAGCTGCTTTTTTGTAACATCAGAAATTTATTACCCTGTATCATTACATTATAACTGCTGTGGTTAATTTAATTTCTGTGTTAGTTACAACATTTCTCTGGAAAGCAATAAGGCTCATATCATTCTGTGAATTATAAGGATGTAGTATGCTAAGGTATGTTGCATTTTTGGGTTGTTTTTTTTTGCTTTAGCAGAAGCTCCATTTTCCCTTGACCAAAGATAGGAAGTTATGAATTAAACAAAAATAATTCTGTGAGAAGGAAATACAAAGGTATGTTTTAAAAATCTCTCTGGTGGAAAACACCCCCTATTTGATTACCTATTATAGGTACACACCTGAAGATGAGTGCCTTGAGAGCACTAATGAGCATTAATATTCCTGAACTTGCTCACCAAAGATCTCCATTTGACCTATGAGAGCCCATTTCAGCTCCTGTCCGTGTACTTGCCTGGGCACAACATATGCTGTAGGTTCTATGGTCATACTTGTACACCTACAAAAATAAATAGCTTTGTACCCACTTTAGGTGTTAATTTACTGAACTGTGAGACAATGCAATAAAGGGAGACCCAGGTTTTAAAGCAGAGCTTGTTCAGGCTGAATGCAGGTTTAACTTATTACCTAGTAAGTTAAGTAAGTTTGTAGGTAGCTGCAAAATTCACATAAAATGAAATGTTTTAATACCTACATTTTTTGAGGAATTTTTATTTTAGTATCTGGCCAAGATACCAATACTTCTGTATCTAGAGTCAGATATTAGACTTCTAAAGGAAAGACTTACTACTCTGAGTAAATGATTCTATAATTCTAAGGAAATGAAGTCTTTTTGATATCAATAGACATGCCGCAAGTATTTATCTCCACTGGTAATGCTGGGGGAGGAAATAAAACTTTCCCCCTGAATACTGAGCAATTTCCTTATCTCTAGGTAGTTAACTTCAGCTTTTATATGAAACACCTCTAGCAGTGGAGGACAGATTTTCCCACTTGAAACATTAATTATCCTACATACAAAACAGCTATACATTTAGAAAAAAAAATAGCTGCTCTACATTTTCTAGCGCCTTATCTGTTGTGTTTTTACCTTCTAATCCAGCAGAAGATGTCCTTTATATAAAGTTCCAATTTGGAGGTTTATTGTTATTAGCAATAAGAGAAAAGTAATTACACTTGAACGCTGAGGACACCTGATGTGGAAATTGTAAAAAGAATAAATAAAATGTGACAACTGTTTTCAAGTGAAATCAACTTTAAATGTCATCATTAAGTATGTTGTCGATCATTTTGTGGAACCATTTTACTATTGTGAGTTATTTTGTCATGAGACATTTAATTAAAAAGACATTCTAAAAGAATAACATTGTGGGTCGTACATCAGAAACAAATAAATGTGTTAACTCTTTAAGAAACCTTGTATCTTTAGTCACAATCATCAATTACAAGCGACTTGGAGATTTTTAAGGTGTAATACAGAAAAATTAATTCCTAGCATCATTGTAACACAACCACTGTGGCCTGAGATCTAAGTTTTGAACAAATGAGGCAGAACAGGTCTTTGATGTGTTTAAATATTTTTAATCCTTTTAAAAATGTTTAGAAACTGACTGATGTTCTATTTTTAAGAGCATGAGGATTAGTTTCTAGATTTATTGCAAAGTTCCTTTTCATGGATGCTATTGGTGAATCTATGTTACTACTTTGCACCTAACTTTTGCATCATATGAAAATACTTAGGCTCTTAACTGATTGTTTGTGCTTTATAGAACACATATTGGTTGCATTTTGTAATAAATTTTCTTTAAGGTAGTAAAACAGCCAAGTTTTACAATTGAATAATACCAATTTTGTTTCTCTTGATTTTAATGCTACCAAAAGAAGTGTTGGAGCTTATTCAGTATTCTATCCTTTGGAATATATCTATTTTATCCTTTAAAAATCTCTGCTTAGTTTTATTACCTTTTACTGTGTATGAGAGAGTTTCTTTCTTAATGTTCAATCAACCTTCCAGGATTTAGGGAGACCATGACAACTACCTTCAAAGCCTGACATTAATTTGCATTTAGTATTGTAGATGGCTAACTTACTAAACTGTTGCGTATTCAGAGGCTTTTGCAGATACATTTGGTTAGTCAAATATTCAGAAAGATCCATCCACATGTTCTGCAGCCTGTGAGCATGGATTTTAGAGGTGGATTTTTGAAAGCCTTCATTGTTCCTGCAAATGCATGCAAATGTTCTTGCACATATGCAGGGACATACACTGAAAATTTTGTTTTGGAATGGAAGGAACTTTTCTAAAAGCTACTGTAATGTGCTCTAGAATAACCAGTGTTAGGCATTTAAGGTATAAAAATATTTTTTGTTTAGGATGTGTTCAAGAGGGAGGATTCCCCCTGCTCTCCCCACTATGTTCATATGTGTGTTTAAGCTCCAGTTACTGCAACTACTGTGCTAAACTTCTTCGGGAGTACATTGCAATGTGTAAAAACAGAAGCAAAAAAGAACAAATTTACTGGTAAATTCCATAAAAATTGTGGACTATGTAAGTGGAGAAAAGCAGATTGCCATTAAAAAATATCATCTTTGAGATGGGTGTTTGACGTGTGTGAACTGTGTCAGATGTGTTCTATTTCACATGACTTTATGGATTCTCATGCTAGTGCTGCTCCTGCCAGGACATCCATTCTGGCTGGAGCATTTCAACTGCAAATGCAGCTGCTCAAGTTATCTCAAGGTCAGTCATGCTTTCATAAACCAAAATAATTTTTGACAAGCTTGAACTTAATTGGGCCAATTGCTGGATATTAAAATTTTAAATTATGCAAATGGATTTGGCATGCAACAGCTATGTTTGGAGTCTGCTTTTTTTTACTTTTAATTGAGGAATTCTGGTGGCAAAAGACCTCTTGTATATCTAGTGGATGCTTAAACCTGGTGATCTTGTACCCAAGAAAATCATTACTTGTGTTCGCCAGAAATCCACATTAAACAAACTTAAATTTCTTCTACTGTTTGACACTTGACTGTCCCTGATGAATTGTGATGAATGCTGTTATTACATATAATAAAGTTTCAGCTTTTTAAAGAGTGCAACATGGTAGTGTTTCATGTTATTAGGCAAAAAGGAGATAGTCATATAAACAAAATACAGAGTTTTAATCAGCTGGAAAAGTCTATCTGTACATACTGTATGACTTATAATAGTTTAGAATTAATGTTGGGCATCAGGTGTTTCCATACCCACTGGGCAAAAAAAGGGTATGTTCCCTGTTAGCTGAAAAAATAGCCTGAAATTAAATTATGTATTCTGTTTCCTTTGGGAGCCTCTTTCTTTTCAAAAACAAAGCAGCCAACCTTGCCCATGCAGTTGCCCAAATGGTGTTTCAGGTGCTGAACCACATACGAAATAATCTCCTCTTCACTGTAGATCAGGTAATACTAAGCCAGCCACTGAGTTCTTAACTGGGCAATTAATATGAGAAATGGGGATTATAACTTTAAATTTTATGATATGGAACAATGCAGCATAGAAGTTCCCTACTATGTTCTGTAAATAAAAGAATAAATAACACAAAAGCCTGTTTAAAATTTCACACAAACTATTAATACTGAATAAATGCTTTTAAATGACATCTCTCTTTGAACAGTTTTTATTTGTTATGCTTTAATTGTTAGGAATGCTTAGTGAGCTGACTTCAGCATTTATTACTTTTAGGAAGGAAGAAAATCAGTGCTTTAGTTAAAATAATTGCACTGTACCATTTCAGTTACAATTATAAGGCAGAAAAGAGAACAACAAAATTAAGTTGCAAGACTATTATGGTTGGCAGAGGGAAGAGGAACAGCAGAATAGCTTGTGTTGACTCACCCTGAACAGAAAAAAAAAAAAAAAGAGTGTAGGAATCTGATTATTTCATGCTTTCAGAGGAGTTTCCTGCAAGTGTGGTAGTTTGTATTGCTGGTTTCTAGCTTTGTTAGTATTCATTTTTAACAGAAGCCTTGGCTCATTTTGTTTTTTTAGCTCTCATTGTCTGATAATCAATCATAATTTGGCTCCAAATAAAGGGCATAAAGGGATGGCATCATTTGTGTTGTAGCAGAAATTTGTGAAGTAAGCTAAGGGCAAACTTGGTCAAGAATGCTGTGGTTTATTTAAAAATAAAGTAAGTATTCCCATATTATTAGCCATCAGAATGCTAGAATAAGCTGTGGTGTTTTTCATTGCAACAAGATAAATGTAGTGTTTTTGGAAAGTTTCAGGTATCACACACAGAATCACTAGGCTGGAAGAAACTTTCAAGATCCAGTCCAACCCAGCCCTAACACCTCAACTAAACAAACCATGGCACTGAGTGCAATATCCAGTCTTTTTTAAACACATCCGGGGAGATGTCTTTTTTAAACACATCCACCACCTCCCCAGACAGACAATTCTAGTACTTTCCATAAAAAAAACATTTTCCTAATACCCAACCTATATTTCCCCTTGGCTCAGCTTAAGACTGTGCCCTCTCATTCTGTCAGTTGCTTCCTGGAGAAAGAGACCAATCCCCACCTGGATACAACCACCACCTTTCAGGAAGTTGTAGAGAGTGATTAGGTCACCTCTGAGTCTCCTTTTCTCCAGGCTAAACACCCCCAGTTCCTCACAGGGTTTGTGTTCCCAGCCCCTCACCAGCCTCGTTGCCTCCTCTGGACATGCTCAAGCATCTCAACATCCTTCCCAAGCTGAGGGGTCAGAACTGGACACAGCATTCCAGGTGTGGCCTCACCAGAGCCCAGTACAGGGAAAGGATGACCTCCCTGCTCCTGCTGGCCACACCATTCCTGATACAGGCCAGGATGCCATTGGCCTTTTTGGCCACCAGGGCACACTGCTGGCTCATGTTCAGCCAGCTGTCGACTAGTACCCTGAAGTCCCTTTCTGCCTGGGCACTGTCCAGCCTCACCATCCCCAGCCTATAACGCTGCAGGGGGTTACTGTGGCCAAAATGCAGGACTTGACACCTGGACTTGTATTAAACTTCATCTTATTGGACTCTGCCCATCCATCCAACCTTTCCAGGTCTCTCTGCAGAGGCCTCCTACCTTCGGACAGATCTACACATGCTCCCAGCTTAGTGTCATCTGCAAATTTCCTAATGAAAGACTCAATCCCCTCATCCATGTCATCAATGAAAATACTGAACAGAACTGGCCCCAGCACAGACCCCTGAGGGACATCACTGGTGACTGGCCACCAACTGGAAGCAGCACCATTCACCACCACTCTCTGGGCCTGGCCATCCATTCTTAACCCAGCAAAGAGTGCTCCTGTCCAAGCTGTGGGATGCCAGCTTTTCCAGGAGGAAGTCACCTGGAACCGCATCAGTGAGCCAGGACTGTTGGTAAACAATGGAGAGTGACTTCACAAGCTCATCTGCCAGCTCCCTCATCACCCTGGGATGGATCCCATCTGGTCCCATAGATTTATGAGCATCCAAGCTGCTCAGCAGTTCTCTGACTGCCTCCTCCTAGATAACAGGGAGGACTATCAACCAATCTGACTAGATAACATTCTGCTCCCTCACACCATCTACCAAACCAGGAGGACAGTTGTCCTGAGGACAAGCCATCTTCCCACTAAAAACTGAGGCAAAGAAGGCATTAAGCACTTCTGCCTTCCCCCCATCTGCAGTTACGAAGTTCCCTTCCACATCCAGTAGAGAACAAAAGTTGGTCTTACCCTTCCTTTAACCATTAATATATTTGTAAAAACATCTTTAATTATCCTTTGCAAAAGTTTCAAACTAAGTTCAAACAGAGCTTGGACCTTCCTAACTTTTTTTCTACATGCCCTAGCAAGCCCCTTTCTGAAAAAAAGCCCCTTCCTCTCCTTCCAAAGATGATACAGCCTCTTTTTACTCCTAAGTTCCTTCAAAAGCTCATTGCCCATCCAGGTTGGATGTTTACCTTGTCAACTCATCTTTTGGCACACAGGGACAAGTCTGTTCCTGTGCCCCCAAGATCTCTGTTTTGAAGCACATCCACCTTTCCTGGACTCCTTTGTTTTTACGTGCTGCTTCCCAAGGAACTCTGAATAAGTCTCCTAAATACACCAAAGTATGTAAGTTCAAAGAATGGATCTGAGAAAATAATTATTTGAAAGAGACATAATTGTTTCTAGGCACTACAGCTTAATACTAGAAAAGTCATCTTTCTTTGTTATGTTTTAAAATTCATATTAAAAAGTGTTAAAGATGATTCTGCACAGTGTATTCTGCCTTGTGTGCTTGTAATTGCAATTTCTTACAGGTACCACTTATTTTTTAAAGCTGAGTAGACGACCATGTCTTTGAGATAAAACCAATTATTTTATGGTCTCAGAATGTGATGAAGATTCATCACAATCTTAGTACATCATTCCAGAGTCACATCCTGTGTTCAGTATGTTCAGTTAAATTTGATGTAGTTTTTATTTGCTGTATCAAAGGATCCTCAAATTCAAAGCCTTAATAGATCTTCTGTAATCTACATACAAGTCTACTAACATAGATTAGAAGCTTCCTCAAAAAAGGAGGGTCATCTGTAGTTGAATGTTGTACATGTTTGTTCTGGTTTCTTCAACTTACAAGCTAGCCATATTTCATCCTAGAGTACATATGAATGTTATATGACCTGTCAGGGGTCATGAATGAACTACACACCTCTGTGAAGTATTGTGCCTCATCTGAGCTGGAGTACCTGCTCATGAATGCATCCTTAACTGCACTTACAGCTGCATATATACTATAAAGCACATTAAAATAAACCTTTCATTGACATGATTGAGTTGCAATGGCTTAACAAGTTTCCTCCCATCGCTTAACTTTCACTATCCATTAGTTGGGTGGGTGCTTTCCCTGTCAAATTGAGAGATAATGCAATTTCGTTTCAGATTTGAGATAAATCACATGGATAGCAGATTCAGGATCTGAAGACTTGTAGATTCTGACACATCTAAAGATTAGTTGAAGAGTACTAGTGCCTCTTTCATTGTTTCACAAAAAAATTGATTAGTTACTTTGGAAAAAGTTGTCAAGATGGCCACGGTTTATGTCCCTTGAAGTTTCCTTATCCTTATTTTTGATGCATGCGTTGAAGCATAGTTTTTCACACTAAGTTCAACAAGATGGTAAAGTGGCAATAGAGAAATGCAAAAAACTTACAGAGAGAAGACAAGTTCCATTTTAGGATTAATTTTGTGGGTCCTAGCTAGGAGATAAGAGGACTTATTTTCTTCAAATCTGAATATATAGAAATCAAGTAGGAGGTTAGAGAGGCAAAATTCAAATTCATACCCTAGGAGTTTGTTTTGATTTATATGTTCTTTACTCTTTTCTAAGAATTTCTTTTAATGAGGGAAACTTTTAAACTCTTGTTTACACTTTCTATAGAAAATTAGGGGTTGTGTTACATACCTATGATTTTGTGCTTAGATATGCCTCAACAGAGTAATAGTTAAGAACTGCACTCACAACAGAAGTATGTATAACTACAATGAGGAATATGTTTTTTCTGCAAAAACTTGAGATGTAAAAACTGTTAAAGCTTTCCTCTCCATCTAAATGCTGATGACTTTCCCCTCATTTCATTGTGATAAATACTAAGAGTTAAGAGGAAGAAAATTCAATATCTAAGGGGGAAGAGCAGACCAGAGGGGAGAAAATTTCTTACCTTCTACCTCCAAAAGGGTTTTGTTACTCAAGAAGAGGAGAAAAAATTTCTCTCCTTCCATCTCCAAATGGCTCTTAGTAATCAAGGAGAGGAGCCAGCTTCTCACCATCCATTTCCAACTAGCTCTTTGTACTTAAGGAGGGAAAAGAGAATGGAGGAGAGAAGATACAAGGAGAGACAGGAAAAGAGAAGATGTACCTGCTCCTCATCAAAGGTCTCTTTCTCCCAGCCCTCTTCCTCAAGATCTTGCATGACCCCCCCTCAACCCTCCCCTTTTATCACACTTGTCTTTATTACTCACAGGTGCAACCCATTAAAGGCAAGGCTGTTCCTCTTCTTTGGTAATTAGCACACCTGTTAATTATCAGGGGCCAGGTCGCCTTTGAAGTTAATTTAAGCTCATCCAGTATTTTCTGGGTTTCTTCTCTTAAACAGTCTCCTGGCCTGTTTCCTTCAATAAGCGGCAACTCTATGGAAAAGTTTTTTTTTATTTTGGAAAATTTTTCTGAATTATATCTTACTCTTTAGCCAAAGAAAAAGGGGAAGCATCAAAGTCATTTTATAGCTGCATAGTAAACATAAACTTGGCATGTTTGCTATACAAAAGATTTGCTCACTATGAGACTATCTGATTTACTGGGGTTGAAGTCAGACAGCAAGGTGGGTTTGACATATTTTGTCACAAAAAATCCAGGATTGTCTAGAGAAAGATTCTATTTTTAGCTCAAAACCAGTGTTTGCCTGCAGATACTTGAGGTGCAGCAGAATAGTCAACTACATCAATTCTATATTTGTGTCTAAGCATGTGTCAGCAGTGTCCTGGCATACCAGGCTTTGTTAACAAAATTGCAGCCAATTGACAAAGGAAAATGATTACTCACCTTTATCTGATATTCATTAGATTACATTTTGAATGTTCTCAGTGCAAGACATTGGTAAACTGGGGTGAGTTGAATGAAGGCCAACAGAATGGTCAGGGCTGGCACACCTGCCCTGTGAGCAGAAGCTGCAAGAGAGAAGTTATTCAACCTACAGACAAGATGGTTTTGGTAACACCTTACAGCAGTCTGTCCCTATCCACAGGGAAGTTAGCCAGAATGCAAATTCCTCTTATGCTGGGGCATGGTAGATGAATGAGGAGCAACAGCCTCAGACTAAAAGAGGAGAAGTTCCAACTGGAGCAAATTGTCCAAGGATCTCTGTGAGGACAGCAAAGCACTGTGGCAGGCTGCCCAGGAAGTTGTGGAGTTTCTGCCATGGAGGCTTTAAACACCTGACCCAACAAAGCCCTGAGCAACCTGGTCTAAATGCTGAATTCACTATTGACTCTAAGCAGGATGTTAGAGCAGATGCCTATCTGAGATCACTTCCAACCTGAGAGAGCCCATGGTTCACCACCTTCCAGATTCTCTCATGATTACCTTTGGGTTATGCAAGCCACTGAATATATTCCCATTTTTTTAAGGAAGGTCTAAGTGCAGAACAAATCCATGAAAAGTATTAATGTAAAAAGTATTATTTATTAATTCATTAATAAACACTAATGGTGCCTTTCTAGGCTACCTTGCCAAAGAAGCATATTAAAATGCTGTGAGGAGAGCAAACAGCTTAAAAGCACCGAAGGAGTGGAACTAGAGTCTAGTAATAAAAAAAACTGAAGGAGAGTGATAGTCTTTATTCAGCTGGATCTCAGGGCTGCCAATTTCTGTAACAGCAGTAAGCTTGACACATATTCATATGCTTGCCTGAGCCTCAGGGTACATTTTATCAGTAATAACCTTAGTTCCTGGCCGAGGGTACTCTGCCAACATATGCTAGGTTTGAAAGGCCTAACTCAAGGTGTTTTTTCTCTAATAAAGGAACAATAAGAATATCCTTAACCAGCTGACCAATCTGAAGAGATTACTGGAGAATTTGTCCTTTTGTCCACTTTTATCTGCTCTTGAGTCTGTACTGCAAAACAATAAAACCAATAATATCACAAAAAATAAAACAAGCAATATTGCAAACCAAAGCTTTTAATTTCTGAAAATGATATGTGTTGTCTTGAAAGTTAATTCAGGTTTGGCTCCTTGGCCATGCTGTGTCTCCAATGAGATGTTGATTTCCTCTGAAGCTGCAGTCAGTTATTTCAGGAGGGAAGCCTAGCAAGCTAATGAAGGTAGGATGACATTCAACTTTGTCTTTAATGACATAATTTTATATGCCCTTGTATTTTTTGACAGTCAGCACTTCTGTGCTAGAAATTTACTGTGAAAGAAAACTGAAGAAGAGTGATACCTTTTAGAAGTTCCAGCTGAGATTTAGTAGCTTGTTATATGTATCAAAGGCATCACCTAACATCTAAAGCAGGGGTTCAGCATGCCTCTGATCTTTGTCTATAATTGTGACCAATGCTAGCTTGGTCATGTTGAGCAAGTTGGTGTCTTTCTGACATTTAAGAAACAGACAAATCAAAGCCCCATGGAGCTGTTATTTTTTTTTTTTTAAAGTCATTATGAACTGAAGCAATTTGGAACACTGAAACAAAAAAATGGTAGAATGACAAGTATTTCCTAAAAAAAAAAAAAACATAATCAATTTTGAAGTGTTTTGCTTGCTGTGGATGAAACTAAAGAACTTTGAGATTACCTTTTATGCTATGAAATATTTCTAGTGCAAATGAGAACAAGTTTCTGATTTCTATAAAAGCTGTTATGCTGTTATCATGCATAGAAAATATGTCCCATGATTACTTCACAATGAATAGGATGAAGACATACAATGTAAAGGGGAGACATGAGATAATATGCATTAGTAAATTTATAAATTCAAGTAATCTCTATGCTCCTGAGAAAACCAAGGGTGGATTGGAAACCAATTTCTCTGCACAAAACAAGCTTCCCCATAAATGATAGCGTGTGTGCTACAGTAGTATCAGTGTACTGTACTCCTTTCTCCATCCCCTCTCCTTTTGTAGCAGCCAAATTTTTGGGTGTGGGATAGAGGACTTGCAAGCGGTTATAAACCTAAAGTTAGTGATGTGTACAATGCTTTTAATGAACTTTCAAGGAAACTCCACAGTCATGTTTCTTTTGGAAATAATGAATTTCTTCATGTAAAGGTAACATGAAGGATGTTTGAAAAGGTGTCATTTATTTCCATGTGCTTGCTACTGTGGCTTATTCTAGTGTTTGAAACCTTCACTGACGACATTTCAGGGCTGTTAAGAGCATTTATTTCTGTTAAGTGGTTTCCAAAAGCCATTCTGATGTTGCTGGTAGAAACTTTGTGGATATTTCAGATATTTTTTTTGTTTTTTGTTTGTATTGACATTGCAATGTCTAAATATACCAATTTTATACTGAAGAAATACAGCACTTTCAAAGGATTCTGCAGTGATCAATGTTAACCACAAGTGTTCAGTAAGTGAGATCAATAATCCATTCAGTAATGCTGAGAAAATGTTCAAGTGAATTCTGAAAACAAAAAAGCAATTTCTATGAGAAATACTAATCACTGTACAGATGCAAGGCCTTATATTAAAAAAAAAAAAAGTAGAACGATGAATAAAGTATTAATTCTAAATATCCTAAATACCAGTCAAATGATTCCATGCTCATTGAAGGGGTACATATCTTTGGATAAGAAATTTCTTTGTACTCTTACCTGGGGCTTTTCAAGCAAGCACATACATAAGTATGTAGTCTCTGACTCTCACTCTCTTGCTTCACTCATCAAAGTAATAAAATCTTGCTCTGTGTTTCTTTTTCTCAGTCAACATATATAAATAAAAAGAATATCACTTTCATGTTTAAAAGGCTTGAAAATATAGAATGATTTAGTAAAAAGTACTCGTGATGGAGGAAATGATTGAAGTTGGGATCAGAGATATAGACCTGGCAGAGATATGGACCAGGCTCAACTTTTTCACCATTGTCACATACCATTCTTCCTTAGTAACCTTCAATCTTTATGAAATGTAAGCTGAAAATTCTCAGGGATTGTTGTTGACAGGTTTTCTTCATGTGACCTGCTAATCTCCAGTTGTATGAAGAGCCCAACACTTATGCTAAATAGCTATTGTCTGGTGTGTGCGTGTGTGTGTGTGTGTGTGACATGAAAAAGAAAATTATATCCACTATAACGCCACAATAATGCTGCACTCTTATTTCTTCCAGATATGAATAAAACATGATCAATATATAACTAATTTATGCTATATTGTCAATGTATAAATTCGAGTACCTTTTGTTGAACTATCTTAATGGAGATCATGTAATTGAGAAATAAACACTCAAATTCAGATATGATCTTGATTATCAGTTTAAATTCTCCATTGATTACTTAAAATTGAAATTATTTAAAGGGAACAGGTATCCAAGAAATGAGGATAGTTCTGAACAATTTATTGGTGTTGAAGCCATGAATAATTCAGGACCTGCATATCTTTATATGACACGTCATGAACTAGATTGTTGCAAATTACAAGAGTATGACAATGATATAATATCACATAAATCTGATATTCATCTACAAAGGTTGGTTGTTTGTCAAGCTGTTTGTGGGTTTGCAGCTGACCTTTAAAAACTTGAGGATGAATCAAACTACAGCATGAACAATGAAAGTCTTTCAACAAGTAAGTGTAATAAATCTACCCACTTAGATACTGAGGCAAGTATAATATATAAAACTAAAGACAAGCTTTAATAGACATGCAGAGCATAGGGAATTAATTCTGAATATAGCGAGATTAATTATAGCTATGGTCACACTGAGGGGTGAAGATGTATGAATGTATTTGCATATTTAAGATTACATACCCTACTTTTAACTGTATCTTGAAAGAAACCATCCTAAAAGTTATCTTTGTGAAACAGAGAACCTGGAACTTCAATCCCTTTACCTTTCGAAATTGTGGTTTAGTCATGATAATTGTACTTCAGTGTAGAGAAACTCTACTTCTCTTTTGTATGGTTCTGGTTGAATTCTAAGGTTGGGGGGAGGAAATGAAGAACTTAAAAAAAATAAATACTAATTGTGAATTTCTGGCAGCTGCATTTTTAACACAGTGTGAATGAGAATAAAATGCAGATTGTGAGATCTTTAGGACAAGGATGCTGCTTGTTTGGTTCAGTGCAAGGTCAGCATAAGCCATACAACACTGGCTCATTCCTGGGGCTCTTCAATGCAAAGTCTAGGAAACATTAATCTTAAAGCTAGTGCCTGGACTTCTCCTGATGCTGAATCATTTCTGTGCTTATAATATTTGCTTAAGGTAGTAGGAGGCTTATTGTGTTTGCAGCCTCAGTAAACAAACTTATAACTCTTGGCATTTCCCTTTTGCTGGGCAAAGTGGTATAATTTTAAATATTTATGCACTATTTATGAAAATATGACAAAAGAAATGTTGTTCTTCCAAGGACTAATAAGCATTACAAAAAACCCCCAAACAAATGAACAAGCCAAACCAAAACATTAAGATCATTAAAAAAATGATTGACAATTGGCAACTTAGAAGATAGTCTTCCACTTTTTAGTACAAATTACAGAATTTTTATTTTTCTTTCTAGCTGACAGTTGAAGAACAAATACTGTATGTGCTGATTACAGATGGTAATCTTTCCTGAACAAGTCGCTTGCTTTTCTGCTGAAGATCAGGATTGATTGTGATGGCAAGAAAAATTCAAAAGTAGCTGTGAATATGATTTTCTGAGCAAGGAGAAATGAATATATTTAAAGTATCAGCTTTGAGTGTTAAATTTAGTCTTAACATTGCATTACTAGCTGATGAGTATCATGCTTAATCCGTCTGTGCCTGAACCACAGGTTGTGTTTAGTTAAAATGATTGTGCTAAATCAAAACTCAATTTTCAGTGTGGTACATTCAGCCAAACACCAAACATAATCATGTTTAAATTGGGGCTATAAAATAGAGTTCTCATGAAATGTGAAGCTGGGCAGAAATAATTTGGCTATGTCCTTCAGAAACTCCAGTTATGAGACCTGAGCTATTTCAGCATTTTGAGCAAACACCAGTGAGTTAAGTTCTCCCTTTGCATTACAGGAGGGTTTTATCCTGGTCAAAATTGAGTTTGGTTATATTTATGAGCTTAGTGTTTTTCATACTTAGTGGGACACCAAATAGAAAATAAAGCCAACAGAGTATCCAGCAAAATGAGAGGATTTGTAGCTCACAGGTGAAGCTCTGTAGCATGTGTAACTGTGCCTTCCTCGCCCATATGTAATAGGTACATATATTTGTATGGTTTATTGTTGCTGAGATGACTATCAAGTTATAAGAAGTGCTAAATGTACTGTCTAGTGCTAATACTGTAAAGGGGATTTTCCTGTCACCATGGAAGTTTTCTTATCACACATGACAGTGTAGGAACTGTAATGCTTTAATTTTAGACTATCTATCTTGCAGTGTGCAACTGTATTAATTTTTCAGTAAAATGAATACAGTAAAGGGTTTGTTTGTTTAGGATGGAAATTCACATAGAAAAAAGTACATGCTGTTCTTACACTTTGTGTACAGTGAACTTAGGAAGGTAGAATTATGTAGTAAATCATTACTCTGTGTGTATCACTTTGGAATGGTAAAGAGACATGAGATACTGAATGCACTGAACATAAGTGAAGAGACAGCCTGTACTTTGAAAAGAGTAAGTCAAAATGAGTAGTCATAATAGTGAAATATTTGTATAAGCAGATTCAAATTTCCACCTAAATGTGCAGCCTGTCCTCTGAAATCTGTTGGCTTTGTCACTGTAGTAAGATTTGTGCTGGATGATGATGTTTAATTCTAGGACTCTCTGTCTGCAGTTGTGCCTCTGCCTTGATCCAGCTTCCCTTTCCATCTGGCAGAGTTGTTCTGTCAAAAGAATTGAAGAGGTTAGATTAAGCATGGCAGTGGATGCTCAGGTTAGCCAAACAAAGTTTTGTAACATTGGCCACAGCATCTGAGTGACATGGAGCCTGTTCCAGAAGGTTTTTCTAGGTTTGCTCAAAAAATAGTAATTATTTTGAGAAGCAAGAACTGCATGCATTACAGAGAGAAGAGTGGTATTTACTACACTGGCATTTGAATTTTCAGAAAAAAAAAGTACTTCAGCTTTTCTGCTGGAGAATAAGAATACTATTGTAAATGCTGTGCTTATGGACACAGTGTATCTCGAGCTTAAGAAATCAATGCTTCTAAGTGTCTCAAGTGGAAACAATGTGGAGTTTAAAAAGAAGACTTGCATAATGTGAAAATGAACTGAATTTTCAGTCATTTCTCTTTGTTTGTTAAACTAACACTGCCAATCTTTTTTTTGCTCAACTGATGCTTAATCTTAATTTGAAAATATTGTTTTAAAACTTTGCACTTTCACTTCTTGTGTACTACAATTTGTGAGAAGATGGAAGCACGATGAAAATTTGTATTTAACAATAATTCAGAACAAGGTCACTGTGTTTTTTCTGTCTTCTGTTAAATTAGGCTTTAACAACTACTTTGGAGGCTATTTGTGAATATTTGGATGTAGAGGTTAAATGTTTCATAAAACATAATATGTCTGTCTTTGTATCACCAAGTATTGGGCTGTTGTCTGCAATTACTAGTGAGAAATATGGCACTTATATATCAAACTTACCCAAAGTTCTAACTGAATAGTGTTACGAGTTTTGGAGAGCTTTTAATAGCATGGAAATAGTGACTCTAAAGCACATTAATAACATTTGTTCTTGTTTTTCAACGAATGTCAAAGGGCTTGTTTGGTTGAGTATTCTAAAACAGTTTCCCAGGGAAATACTAATGCTAGACAATCACTGTTTTGACATCTTTCTCATACAACTTGATATCTTGCAACTGTGATGATCCACTTAAACTGTGGAAGAGTGAGCTGTGCTGAAACACTGGAGAGAAACAGTGTGCTGGGACTTTGTTTAAAAACAGCTTCATTTTCTTGCTATCTTGATATATCTTCTTTTTTTTTAACCTCCAGCCCCTAACAGCTTAATATTGCTTTTTCAATACTTTGATTAGTTTTCTGAATTTTACTGTAAAGATAAAAACTAGGAATGTGTGAAGGAAGAGTTTTCTACTGGAGGAAAACATAGCTTTATCATGATCATCTATGGAATGGTTAGAAAAACTCCCCACCTTGCTGTGTTAGCAAAAATTGTGAATTGAGACTCTTAAATCTGAAGTTTCTAAGTAACAGCACTGAGTGATGGAACAGTGATAGAAGATACTGATGCAACTGGAAGCAGCTGTAAGTAAATAGAGCTAGGCTGGAGATCCATGGCTATCCCAGTGTAATGTTCTGGCTTGGAAACGGAGAGCAGTTGGGTGGAAGCCAGCCTATCAAAGATCAGCTGGACCTTACTGTACCAAAGAAATATGCTTTCCCTCTAATTTTGCACTTCTCTCAAGATTTTGCCAGCCTGGGCAAAAAGCCTCTAAGTAAGCAGAGAGGCTTTAAGAGCCTGTTTGAAACAGGTGGGAAATATTTTTATCTAATTTCTAAGTATGGTAATTGTGTAATACCAACAGATAACTTGTTAGATTTTTTTAAAATTTATTTTTGATAATTTATCTACACTCAGTTGTATCTGGACTTCCTCTCTGCCACCTCCTACCTTTTCTTCCACTCCCCCGCCCCCATTATTTCTACCCTGTATGAATCCTCAAAAGAATAGATATACTTAGTCTATCAACCCCCAAATTCATGTTATCATTTGCATCAGACAATGTTTCCATTGAGGCATGTGGGTTGTAGATGAGTGTGTGTATATAGATGTGGGCTTATTTTGTGAACAGATCAATAGTTCTCTTTATTTCCATTATTCTACCTTATGAATATTGACATGCTCATTCCATCTGGGAAAACCTTATGGAAGATTTTCAAGACTTTTGTTTTAAGATGCTGTTTCTTCATCAGAAATCCCATTCCCACCATAATATTTTGTATAATAGGTACAGAAATAATTTATTTTAAGACTGTAGAGTGCATAGGGGCATTACTTATTATCAAGGCAATGTTACTTGTGACTAAATTGATAAAAGAAAGGAGCAAATAATGTTGATTTTTGGTATATTTTTTTTAGTCTAAACACATTCATTTCTTTTGTTGTAGTCCACTGAGACAAAGAGTTTAGTATTGCAAAAAAACCCCAGGTAAATAAGTGTGAGCTTAAAGACAGGAAGCAATATTTTGGCTCAGTCTTGGCTTCCAAGATGAATAAACCCTTGTTTTGGAATATTGAGCATCATGTAGCAGCAAGAGTTCACAGCGCATGACTTGGACATAGTGAAAGATGCCTTGATTAACATGCTTATTTATACATGGTTGCCGTGAGTACTATATAACAGCATAGCAAAAAATTGAATTCTAAGATCACAAAATGCATAAGACTTCAGTAAGATTAAAAAAAGAGGTAATGGAGCCTTCTTGTAGCAGACCTGTGCTCGTGAAGTGTCATTAAATGTCCCTCCAATGTTGAAGAGTACTGTCCTCTCCTAGCAATGAACTTTCAGTCCATGTTATAATTCTGACAAAACAAATGCTTTTTAAAAAAAACTTCATTCTGAGTTTATAAAGGCTTCACTTCAAGTAAATCATATAGCAATACAGCCCTTTAACAGCATTGGAACTAGCAGTGAATATGAATTATTCCTGAAAGCAAACCACTGAGCTCCAGAAGCATGCCATGTCTAGTTCAGGGCACATGGCTATTCTGCAATTTTACTGTGACTGTTAACTTCCAAAGTAAATGATGTCTTTATCTTATGTATTCATCAAGGCTTTGTGCTGTGTCTAGCTTATAGAATTTGGCTTTGCTGTTTCCATTCATCTACTTGTCAGGCAATGTCTAGTACAAGGATAATTGATAAAGAAGTGTGAACTCAACTGAATAAGATATATAGAGTGGCCATGCTTTGAAAAATGTGTACAATGTTATTTATTAATAATAAATATGTTTTGAGAATGATTTGTCACTCTGGATGACAGATGACATTTCTCAGTTGTTGCTGTGAGGAAAGTTGTTACAGCTATGTGATGCAGGATCATAGAATACCTTAGGTTGGAAAAGACCTCTAGGATCATTGAGGCCAAACATTTTCCCAACACTGCCAAGTCTATCACAAAACCATGATCCTAAACATCTAAACATCTTTTAAATACCTCTGGGGATGGTGACTTCACCTCTTCCCTCAGCAACCTGTTCCAGTGTTTCATAATCCTTTTGGTGATTTTTTTTTTTAATAATCCAATCCAAATCTCCCCTGGTGCAGCTTGAGGATAACACCCAACTTTGTGTTATCACAAACACACTGAGGGTGCTCTCAATCCCCTCATCCAGATTATGGACTGACCCCAATACTGAGCCATGTGTAATACCACTTTTGACTGGTGGGCGACTGGATTTAATTCCATTCACCACTCTTTTGGCATGTTCATCCAGACCAGCTGCTTTATGTTAATTAATGGGCAGAAGTCATTATTTTAATATAGATGTAGTACAGGATTTTGTATGTCAGATTGCTTGTGACCTTCATAGAACAGACTCTGCTTTGAAAATTATATAAAGGCAAAAAGATGTGTAAATTAGTTTACACAGTTCTAAATATTCCAATGATATTTAGAAAAGCATTAAAATGTTTTGCTGTAACTTAAGTTGCTTTAAGGTTTGAAAAAGATATGTAGTTTGAAATCCAAAGTATGCATTCAATCTTCTACTTCCAAAGTATATAGTTCCTCTTTGAGCAGCTGTCTGCTTGCTTTATTTCTTTATTAAAAATCCATGTTTTTGTAGCCACTTGCTTGTTAAAAAGCACACACACTGATTGGGAATTGAAATCTTTACTTAGTATTTTATCTCATTCCTAAAAGTTTTGATTAAATGGCTCTGCTTTAGAAATTACAGTGTTCTATTAGTAGAGGGCACAATGAGCTTTTGGCTGGTGGGTATTTCTCTTCTTATAATATTCTTCATGGTATGAATGAAACATAAGGCTTTTATGCTAAATCTCATCTTCTTGCTTGGCATAGAGAGCACTTTGGCACTTTAAGCACTTTGGTAAAGAGCGGCAAAAATATGCATTTGCTAACACTCTTTCTTCTTAAATTGGTAATGAGTTTCCTCTTCCTTTTGCAATACTCAAGATAACTTTATTGCCCTTAAGTTATCACTAGAATTTCTGGGGACAAAATTTCTGAGAAAATTTTCTGGCAATGTTAAAACTCCAAAATTTAATGCAGAACAAAACATTGAGAGAAGCTAAGCCCTTGCTCAAAATAAAGTCAAACCTAGTCTTTCTCATAGACATCCTGGTATTGTCAGAAAGCATTCATTTGTCTCTCAAAAACAGACAAAACTGCAAGTTTGTATGCTTGTCCTGTTTGTCCTGTTTTTTTCTAATGGATTGTTGGAATATGTGGAATGGATGTTGGGTGTAGGAGTATGTTGGGAAGAAGTGCAAAAAGGAGGTAAACACTGAAAGTATACAATCTGACCAAGCCAGAAAGAACACAGGCTTCTTTCTTGATTAAATTCTGTTATTTAATCTTATAAAATAGCATTCAAGTTTTACAGTTGTTCAATCCTTTACCTTTTGTAACTATTTTGAAATTTGCCCCCATGGTATGCCTTTTGCATACCACTTTTGTAGCAGCTACTTTTACAGTTCTGAGTACCTTTTAGACTTCTTGGTTTGAATGTTAATGCTCATAGTTCTTTTTTATCAAATTATTTTATTCTTTAATTTGTTTTTAAAATTCATTGATTTGAGTATGCTGACTATGAACAGGCAGATATGTGAGTAAAACCAAGAAGAAATCTATGTCCAGAGGTAAATTAATGACTGTGATTATTTAACTCTGGGTTGTACAGAAAATGGAGCTCATCTAAAAAAAAAATTGGGGATTTAAGTCTGAGAGAGTTTAATGCTGTGCTCAATGGCCTCGTGGTTACAAAGCAGTAATGAAATGCTTTGCCAAGGTTGTAGTCTTCAGTAAAATGAGCTCTTAAGATGTATGTTGCTGTCTCTATTGAAAATCTGCATTCAGTTTTTGCCAAAATAGAAAGCAAACTTGTTCTGAGCTAATGTTTATCTAATTGCTTTAGTTAGCCCCAAATACAATATTACAACAACACTCTTGGAAAAACTGTTTGATTATTCAGCTTGTGGGTTTTCTTAGCTCACCCTAATGTCCTTTGTTCTAGTTTAAACTCAGGTTTCTCTTTATTTATATTCCAGACTGAAAGAATATATAATTTGCATTCTCTAGCAGAGATGTGTTGAAGACTTCCTTTTTTTTGCAGGCTGAGATGTATATTCTCTTTTCGCACAGATTGTGTCCTTGAAATCCTTTCAACATTCTTGCTCCAGTGGCTTAAGATCTCTCCAACTACTCCTTTGATTTGAGATGTGACACCTCAAACTGGATGTTATTGTTCTGATAGATTTGTTAATGGCTGGTAAAAAGGAAAAACTAACTTAGGTGTCCTCAAGATTGTATTTCACCTTTTGTACATTGTCAGGCTGATTGACTTTTCAGTCATGATACTTTACTTAAGGTTATCTTGGGATCCATTGTAACTTATGACTCTTAAGGGCTTTCACCGAGCCAATTGTGCTGAATTATTGTTATAAGACTAAAAGTTCCTCACATTTGCAATTTAAAAGAGATCTAATAGTTTGTGGGTTTTTTACTCTTCTGAAGACACTTCAGCTCCAGGTCCTTTTCCATTTTTGTCCTGTGAAAACAACTGAGGTTGGATGTAGAACAGACTTTCAGATATGTGTGTCATGAGTCATTACATTTAAGTGTGCTAAAGGAAGATAGTGTATATTTCCAAAATGTTATGCATGTTCCTTATAATGGCCTCATGAAAGACGTGACTGACTTTTATTTAGGTCTCAGACATGACCACATCAAGAGCTTGCTAAGATAGAGATGAGACTTTGGTTGTTTGTCCACATTTTAAACATGTTACTTGTTTCATAGAAGTAAACTAGACTTATTTGTCATGATAAAATTACTTTTATCATGATTTTTCACCTGATTTGTTTTTCTTCTCCAAAGGTTTTATCATGTTTAAATATTTGCTTCTGTATTTTTTATGAATTTAAGTTCATATGGCTGTCCTACAGTATCTTCATTGCTCCTAAACCTTTTTTTTAAGGGAGGAAATATTTATTCTTTTTCATTCACCTGGATGCTTACAATTTCCCACCGTGTTCACTAATTTTTATTGTTAATAACTTGGAGAATTCTTGGAAAAATATTGGAATAATAAATCCAAGCAGCTTTGGAAACATATGAAAGAATTCTCCAAGATGTCCTTCTACTACAGGGATTTTATCCTGCTGCCTCTGGTATTTACTTAGTCATCTCATTGCAAGTTATCTTTTTAATTAAAGCAGGCAGAAGAATGCTAACCTTTGCCCTTCTCAGGGTCTTCTTGTCCTGCAGTATTTTATACTCAGCTAAAATGTGCCTCAAGTTGAGGTAGAGGTTACATAAAATGACTTTGGGTACAAAATAAAAGTTCAATAGTAAGTCAGTAGTAGGTTTTTTACAATCTTTGGTTAAAATTGCAGATATACCCTGAGGTTGTCTTTGAGTTTTTGCTTCCTCCTTTTCTCACCAACAAGTTAATGGGGCAGTACCTGGTAGAGCTGCAAACACTGAATGCCTGCCACCCACAGAACATCATTACCTGCCACCCACAGTACAATCCTGCCACTAAAAGTGCAGCCCTGTTTGCTTCCAAGGCTTGGTTTCCTGCAGGAGGGGAATGATCTGTTGCAGATGGGCACCACAATGGGAGATTTCATTGCATTTCTGCCCTGCCATGTAAAGCAGATATTTGTGTTGTGTACGGGTAATGTCTAACACCTCTGTTAGTCTGGGTCTTTAGATGTAGTACGAAAGTAATGGGATATGTAGATATCAGAAGTGTATATAGACCTTTACATTTTGAGAAAAATCAGATATTCAGATTAAAAAAAGTTAATACTGATCCCCTTCTTTAAGTCCCAGAAGAAAAGAAAATGTGTCCTCTGCTAATATGCAACTAATAACTTCTCAATTTGCAGCCAATTTACTTTTTTTCCCCCCTCCTTGATAGTGGAGGTTAAACTGGAATTCTGATTCATTCTTTCCTTCCTCAAGATACTTTCATGGTAATTTTAATAGAGAAATGCTCAAGTGGGATTTCAAATACTCTTGATGGTGCTACTTAGAAACCACGCAATTTGAGAGGGAAATCTCATAAACAGGATTTGAAATAAAAAAAACCAAAATACCTATTAGCCAAAGCACAGCACAAACAGGATGCAAACAGGAATCCACATAACTCTAATCCTTCCTATAGAAAGTGAACACAATTTAAGACCTTAATACTTTTTCACTGGTGGTTGTTTTTGTTGAGAGAAGCAATATCTCACTTCAGAGAATTTTGAATTCAGCAGAGACAAAATCTGAATTAATTACTGAGTTTGGTAATTAATTGTGTTGTGTAGTCATGGTTGTCTGCCAATGCTTAACTGTTTTCCCAGGTCTGTCCTTTCAAACTTGAATGCAACTGTCTTGCATGGAAATGGAATGGAAAGTGTTGTAAATGCCATAACCTAGAAATATGTGTATAATTAAAGGAGTAATTTATTATTAAAAGCATATTTTCTGTATTTCACTTTCACTATCAATATGGAAATGAAGAGAGCAATATATTTTTATAAAGCATTGTGCACTCATAGTCTAATGTTTATTTTTCACAGGTTCTTTCTGAAGTTACAGTCCCTTACTTAGAACAACTAGTAAATGCATTTGTGTTTTGGTTTTAAAGTGTCAACACAGACCCACACAAAGTTCCTATTTTGGTGGTTGAAAGTATAGCAAGGGTTGCATTTCAGTTTGTAAACGTTTTTCCTGGATCAAAAGTATTCAGTGTACACAGTGGAAAATGGGGTAACAGTTAATCTGTCCATCATTAATTGCAGGCATTTTCTAGCTCTTTCCATTTCAGTAATGCTTTTGAATATCTCATAGTATGGACTGTCCAAATGAAAAATCTTTTTCTGTTATTTGTAATCTGGATTTTTACCTCAAAAGATGATCTGACTCTTTGGTCGGGCCCATTTTAATTTTAGGTTTCTAGAAGAAACCTAGGTTCTGCAGTGAAATTTTGATTCCTTTGAGAAATACAGTTCTTGACACCTGCATTTGTGTTTCCAGAATAACATAGTGATCTGCCTAATGTGGCTTCATGTACTTTTTTGTTTCTGAACCCCTGTCCACTCCCTACCTCCCCCAAATTGGAGACTGCTTTGCATTATATTTGATATGCTTTGAGGCAAGCATGCTTCACTTGCTGGAGGCACATCAATCCTATAAAACTCTTTGATGCTAAAAAATGATAGTAGTCTTTTCTTTATTTCCAAATGACAGCTTTAAAACCTGTAATTTTAAACCACCTGCTGTCAGAGTAAGTAGTAGTTTCACTACTACTTACAGGTCTGTTGATAGATTTTCTTTCATGTACATGTTTTGATACATTTTTCTTTCTTTTTCCATAGTAGTGGCCCAGGTTTTTGTAGCAACTTCCTGCCTAGTTAGCTTCACTTTAATTAAATATCAAACATAAGATCATGGCTTATTGCTTTGTCTTTTCCTCTAGTATCTACTTTTACTGAGGTGCCAGGCACTCCTGAGCCAGGCTGACCAAAGAAAGGAGTGAATTTTGAAATATAAATTAAATATGGGAGCTGATAAGTTTTAACTGGGATTAAAAAAAAATAAATTAAGAAGTCATCTCTTGTTATTTACACATTAAACAGCACCTAAACATTTGGAATGGATTTGTTTGTATTTGGTAGTCCAGATTTAGACATGTCCTTCCCAGAAACTTCCCTTCCATATGAAGTAGATATTATAAATTCTGCCCATATATGTGTTAGTCTGGAAATGGGGACTGCTACTAGATAGAAATGTAATGTCCTGTGTCCAGACTCAAAATTATTTGATTTCCTTTGGGTTAAAACTCTGGTATAAATGTTTATTTTATCCTTCAGGTCAAGGAAAGGACATGATGCTTTTGCATCCTGAGATGATCTGTTGGGGCTGGTAGTGATCCCAGTTCAGACACCACTGATACGAAGATGCAGAACACTTTTGGAAGAAGCTGTGAAACCATGATGGGGGAGAATGAGCAGCTGCTGCAAGGAAATGGGTCTTAAAGGGAGGAAGAAAATTCTGAGTTTTATGATTTTTCATGCTAACATAAAATTTATTTTTTAGATAAAGCTCCATCTAATTCTCCATGTTTTTCTCCCTTATGTTCAGTACTGTAGCACTTAAACAATGTAATGTGCAGCCCTTGGCTCTATTATTATTAAAATCAAACCCACAAACATGAGAGTTAAATATCTTGTTCATGATGAAGTCTGATATGTCCTTGTCCTAATAAAAAAAGAAATTTTGTTTGTATGCTGCTTATAGAAGTAGATGAAAGCAAAATTTAAATGCCTGTCCAATCTAATCAGGCATGGTTTTGGATCTAACCGTTTGTAATTGATCTTTTTAACTCCAACATCATGACTACATCATATTCAGAGAAACCTGGATTTGCCTCTAAAAAATCCACCCCAAAACAAGAAACCAACAACACAAAATCCAACCCCTAAAACCTAGAAAACTGCCTTATTTAAAATAGTGTTTCTACTACTCAAAAAACCACAGAGGGAAGCAACAGTATATTTTGTGCAGTAAAATAAATAATTTTTGATTATAACAAGAATATTTTGCTGAAAAATATTTTATTTTAAATTTCATATTTATGAAATTCAGAGCTATTTTTCTTCAGAAAAAGACATGCTGCTCTGATATTCAATTATATTTAAAGCTATTATGTCTAGTGTACACTTACTTGTAGACACATCTAGGTGCATTTATGATCATTCATAACTAAATAAAATGCTAATTGCATTTGCAAAAGCTAATAAATATAATTTTTAAATTATCAAATAACTGCAGTTTTGCTCATGCTCCTGCTGGAAGTAGACATTTTTTTATTTTTATGTCTGTGCTTAGAGAAAATGCCTGCTTCCAGCTTATAGCTGCAGAGGGCATTGGGGAAAGCTTTTTTTGATTGCTAAAATGTGGCAGGACCAACATCTAAGTTACATGGATGTGAGCAAAATAAGGGCAGTTAGCCCTGGTTGCTGTCTGTGGGGACACTCCCCAGCCTGGATCCCTGCAGCCTCTGGGGAAGTGCCCCTCAGCTGCTCCCCAGCCACTGCCAGCAGGAAAACAGCAAAGCAATCCCTACAGTGATGGAGAAATCTGCCCTGCTCACTGCGAAAAGGTGTAAGGAATTGAATAGTTACGTATTCCTTCCTGAGTCTCCCACTCCAGCAGCATTGTCAAAGCCAGCAGGATACACTTCATATGTTTAGCACTGATTTAAAAACAAGCAAAGTCTGATGAAAGTAAGTCATAACCTGGAAAGGCTGATTCTTTGGTGTCCATCAAGGTCCTTGCAATATTTTTTGGATGTTATTAGAACCATCTTTCTTCTGTTTTTTCTTCTCCTGTCCTCATCATTTGCTTTTAGTAGGTTTCTAATCACTGTGTGCAATCAGTTCTTTGCCTTGTTAGACACTCCAACAAGCCTAGCATGCTGCCAGTCCTGTTTCTATCTTCTTCTGCATTTTGAATGATACAGGAGGACAAACAAATGGGTGATTTTCTGTGGTCAAATTGACCTGGTCTGGTGTATGTTACTATTTGGTTAGCCTGCATACAGGTTGTAATTTCTTCTGTTACCAAGTTCCTTGTTGGTAGTTGTGTGCCTTAGTTATTTTGGAGCCTGCATTATGGTTCAAATCTGTACCTGTATATGCTCTAAGGTGTCATAACATAAAATTTATTTGGACAAAATATAAGGTCCAGTAGACAGCTAAGAGTGCAACAAAATTTCTCCCATTGTAATGTTTCAGTATTCATCAGTATCCTGTGATTCATTTCCTTCTGAGACAGGGACTGCACTTCTACCTGCAGGTAACTAATTTTCAGTATACTGCACAATCAAGGATGAGTGCATTGGGCAGATGTTTTTTTAAAGTTCCTCTCATGTGCTTTCAGTTTCCAGCTTTGGTGATGTTTTGAATCTTCAAATTAAATTTCAGTCTTTCAATTTGAAATGGAATACTGAATATTTTTTTTCATCCCTTTCCACCTAAAAATAGGTAAACTGGTGAGAATCTCACCTTGGGCGGTGGTCCCAAAGGCATCCTTGATGAGAATCCAAAAATTACCAGGGACTTGTTTTTGTTTTGAGTGTGTAGCTAATGAAATTATTTGGAAGAAGAGAAGCCAAAAAGAATGTAGCTGCAGATCTATACTTTATATTATAAATCTGCTAAACTGTAAGCTTACTGTACAACTAGGGTAACTATAAGACATGAGAATATATTAAAAGTAAATAATTGGTGAGGCCTATTTTATGGTGAAAGCTTTCAGAGTCACTGGGAATTAACCAAATATCTCAAGCAACATCAGGTAGTGGACATTGCTGTGGAATTAGAGGAACCTGTAGCAGAAGGGCTATTTGGATAGGATAAGGAAAGGCTTACCTTGCAACTACTGCTAACAGAATAAAGATAAATAAATAAACAAATAAATGGTGTGTGTAGGGGTGTAGTTACCTGAATATGCTACCTCAGCATTCTTGAATAAGGAAAAAAAATTTAAAGTAATAAAAAAATAATTTTTCTCTCTGAAATGGGAAATGTTTGAGAGCTGCTGAAGACTAATGAGACCAGTTCTGAAATAAAATGTCAAAATGAAACATTATATTTGAGATTTATTTTTCCCCCTCATGTTTTCCTAGAAATGTAATTTTGGTGAGTGCAATATTGCTCAGGTCTTCCTTCTCTCATGCCTTCATAACTTCTCTGTTTGCAAGTTTGACACTCCCAGAGGACCTGCAGACAGCTGTTACTTTAAAGTGCAAGCAGCATCCGTGGAAACTGGCAATTGGATCTCTGTATTTATTTGCAAATACCTTATTGAGTGTTCAATCTGGATCTCATTAACCTAAAATGATTCCTTGGGGTAGCATAGGGGCTCTCAGGTGTCAGAACTATTGCATGAATAAAACACGCAGCAGAAGAGGTCTGAGATAAGGGAGACCCCACAAAACGACAGAAAACTCTGGTCCTGGCCCTGTGACTGGGAGAACAAAATTACCAATTACCCGTACAAGTTTTAAATGTCTGAGCAGTCTGACTGTTTTGGCAGTCATGCCCCATCCCTACCTTGTGTACCCAGTTCTAGGGGGTGTGGCATTGGGCTGCAGGCTCTTTGGAAAGAGTCTTTCTTCTTCCCTGGTGTCTTTTGAAAGATGCAGTAAAGCACTTTTAAACTCATTGCAGAAAATTGTAAGTGACAGCTGAAACCCAGTTTCAACACATCAAATGCCCAGAAAAAAAAAGTGAATACTGTTGAATTGTACTGTTTATAGGGGTTCCAGCAATGGTTTTATTTCTAAAAGGTAAGACTGAACGTTGGCCCATCTGTCTGCTTTCTTAGTCACTGGTTTGTCTGTTTATTAGCAAGACACAGTATTGCAGTTGTATCAGGATTAGGTAGGAGGAGGAAAGAATTAGTTGGATGGGGGGTTTTTGTGTAGTCAGTTTTGGGGGGGTTTTTGTTCATTTTTTTTCCCTTGGGTTTCCAGAGAGTTGTGTTTTGGGCTGGTTGTTGTCTGTTGTTGTTGACTTTTTTTTGTTATTTTTTTGCCTTATAATGATTAAGTGAAGAATTTTAAATTACCTTAAGCTGATTTTGGGTGCATTAATCCCAAAATGATCCAATAAGGCATTAAGAGGTGATGATTTCAGAAGTTCATTTTTGGTCCCTAAATTCCTAAAGTGAACTGATTCATGGTGTTTGGGATGAGGATTGTATGTACATGGATGTGTGTAAATTGGAAACTGATTCCAGGCATCACAGGAAGCAACTTTTTCCACAGCAGAAAGTGATGAATAATTCAACAGTGGAAAACCATACAGGCAGACTATCACTGTTCCCCAGTCCAGCATGACAAGTTGAAAGAAGTGCCCACAGAAATGTAGGCCAAAAAAAAAAAGGGCTACTAATTTGGTGTTTTCTTAATGTGCTGATTTTTCAGGGCTTGGTTATTGACCAACATGATTTATTATCCTGAATTTTACCCTTCCCCAGTCTCAATAGATGCTTTTCATAATGGAGTTAGAAAAAATTAGGAGGACTGTGTTCTATTTGAGTGGATTTTGGAAAGAAAAAGAAAAAATGAGGGTCCCTCCAGATGACTGATTAACTCATAGAACAATACAAGTGTAAATACCATTTTTTAGTGTACTGATATAACTGCTAAAATGTAGGCAGCTACTTCTTAGGGTTTTTTAATTATCTAAAATTTCATTTATTTTCAAGCCTGTATGGATATAAGTATTACAAAGGGAGGAAGGTTATGTACATTGCAGAGATGTTGGGAAATATTTTTCCATAAAGACATGTTTTGGCATCCAGTTTTATGATGAACTGATATATTTTCTGGTAAAGGGAGGAGAGTTTAACTGATCAAAACATGTCATTAATACTTTCTAAAAATACAGCACCTTATTAAAGTAAGAGTCATCATTCTGCATAAATCTCTGTAAATTTGAGTGTGCCATAGACTAACATGTTCTATATATCCCAAGAAATCCATCCTTTCTCATTCCAACCTTTCTACTGCAGAAAAAATGTGAGGATGCCAGGATGATCTAACTCCTACTGCTTCAAATCAATCTATGAAAAATGTGTTGTTTTTCTTTTTTTAATCTTTTTGCTATATGACCATTCCCACCTGAGTGAGTTAGGAGCAAAGTGGGAGGGAAAGCAATAGAACTATTAAGGCAGCCATGCTTTTAAAGGAAGGAAAAACTAGAATCTTTTGCATCTCAGTTTTACCAACCTGCCAATTAAGTTTTAGTAATCCTTTCCTTCTCCTGCTTCCAACCATTTTCTGTAAGTACTGTGCAGCTGTGACTATAAGGTAGACGTAAATTTTTGGATGGTTTCTGAGGATTAGCTTTAGGTTTATCTGCCATTACATCATCTGTATGGCTCACTAGACCTCAGTCAGCCTTGCCTGCGCTAAAGATGTGTGACTGATGCAGCTGGGCACACAGGTAGGTGACAGGATCAGAAGTGGTAACACAGCAGCAATAATGTTTCCTCTTGCTCTGGAGCTGGGCAAAGCTGTGCTCACACCTGCAGAGAAGTCATGCACACTGATTTGTGCAGTGGGGGCATTGGCAGTAGCTTCTTTCTAGAGCTTTTTTACTGCTGGAGTGAGAATTAGCCATAAACTAAATGATCCAGTTAGCCATGAAGAAAGCACTACTTGATTTCCTTTTCTTTCTGTTTTTTTCCTCTTTTCATTTGTCCTGCCTTCCCCTGACCCCCATTTTAATATGGATCCTTATGTGCCTGAATTTCTGTTTTCCCTCTGCCTTTGAAATATATCACCAAGTTGCTGCTTCCACACTCCCTGAGCTCCTGCAGCAGGGAGCATTGATTGTTCAGTTCAGGATATATCCTTACTTTCCTGTTTTTTACTGGGGGTGTAGGATGGAGAAAAGGTGTTAAGAGCAAAGTGTGATCAGACAGTAGTGAGATCAATTCTTTCATTTGTTGCAAGTGTGTTGGTCTGTTCTCCCAAGTAACAAGTGCTAGAATGAGAGAAAAAAAACTCAAGTTGTGCCAGAGGAAGTTTGGTTTGGAATTAGGAAGAATTTCTTCAATTAAGGAGTAGTCAAGTATTGTTACAGACTACTCAGGGAAATGATTGGGTTACCATCCCTGAAGGTATTTAAAAGCCATGTATATATGGCACCTATGGACGTGGTTTAGTGCTGGGTTGATAGTTGGAATCAAGGGTCTTAGGTATCTTTTTCAACCTAAATTGCTCTATGATTCTGTGATTCAAAAGCTTTTTGTTTGATATCACTGAAAATATGGTTTGAATACAGTGGTCATGGATGCTGCAGCTCTCAAAGACATGTAGTAAAACACAAAGAAGTTTTTGAATAATACAGCTGTAAATACTTGTTAAAATCTTTGAAGATTAAAGAATGAGATATACAACTTACCCAAACCAGAGAAATGTTTTCCACAAGATGAGGAAGCATGGAGATTTCTACCATGGAGTCAAACCCTTGTTATGTTACATCCCTGTTGATAACACTGGGACTATTTTTCCTTTGCAATTCAGTTTACAAATCAGATATTTGGGAGTTTGACTGAAATGTCTAAATGGCTCCATTTGGCAGAGCTATGGGTAACTGAAAAAGAGGCCTTGAAAAGGAAACTATTGAGTAAACCTTACTTGGGTAGCAACACACTAATGTGTTTTCTGCAAGTCCTGCCATTGCAATCAAAGTAGTTATTTGCTTTGAAACAAGCACAAGTTAATCTAGTTAAAATATCCTTCTATAAGTTTTAACAAAAACAATGCTTTCTTTTTCTAAGTATTAATCAAGATGTATTTATAGATATCTATATCCAGCATAAAATAATAAAGGTTTTTATATTTATCTGTTTCTGAAGACTGTTATCACGAGCCATTTTTTTCTTATAAGTGTCATACACTGGAAGACATTGTTACAAGTAGCTTTGTTTTACAAATAGTAGCATAAATATGACCTTATTTATCATATTACTTAATTAGTATAATGAAATGTAAAAATGATGCAGCTGTCCACATATCTTCAGAGAAATTAGCTAATTTGTATATTTAATCAGATTCAAGATATCAGTTATTTCTTCTGTAAACAATGTTTATTCAATCAGCGGTTTTGACATGCTAAAAAAGATATCCGCATTCTCATTATATATAGAATAAAAGTAAGCTATTATACAGAAGAAATAATTTTCCTCCATCCATTTTCCAAAGAAATAGGGACTTCATTTTACACTTACTGAGGGGTTTTACTAGTCTCTTCAGTCTTGCTTTAGACTTAGACAATGCTATAATTTTTTCTATCTTCATATGATATACTGTGGTCAGTAAAAACAAATAAAATTTATGAGCCCCATGAGAGTTACCGGTGCTTGACACATGTTTGATAGTTGATTATGGTCAGTTTAATAAGTGAAGATAAACGGAGAGAGGAAAAAAGAACTGATGCAAAGGACATCATTCATCACCTCCCATAAGCAGACTGATGCCCAGCCAAGTCTACAAGTAATGGCTAATGGCTATTCTGGAAAACAAAAGTTTTTTTTATTGCTACTCAGTGTTACATGGTGTGGAATATTCCTTTGGCCATTAGAGCTCAGGTGTCCACTGGTTGAGCATGGGAAGGGTAGCAGAGCGAGAAAAAGAAAAAGCTGCGACATTTTGAAAACATTGTTCAGCACTAGCCAAAACATGGGTGTGTCACTGACACCATCCTAGTCATAAATCTGAAATACAGCATTCTATGAGCAACTACAAAGAAGATAAATTCTGTCCCAGCCAGGCCCAATGTAAAAGTGTGACTAAAGAACAGACTCTTTTTAAAATTTAAATACATCTTTGTTTATTTTCTTATTTCTGCTTTGATAAGCTACTTGGAATGACTTGTTAAGGTTTCCACCATCAGTTCAGCTCCAGTGAGGGGAGAAGGATTGCAGTACAAGCTTCTTTTCCACAGCAATGGATTTATAGTTTCACATTTTCTGATTATTTTTCTTGTGGCTACATGACCATCTCTTGGTCCCTGTCCAAATGCTGAGCAACAGCTCTTCATGCTTCTTTGACAGAATCAAGAGGTTCATGGTAATCATCTAATTTTCCCACTTGGCATCTGTCTGTGCTAAGACAACCCTACGGTTTAAAGGGAAGGAATCTTAAACTTAGGAAGCTGTTCTGTGAATGTGCAGTACTCAATTGTCAATAATGATGAGGAAATAAGGGAGAAATATAGGAAAATTTTATCTTAATCCTGTGCAATTAATATAATTCTATCTGGGCTTGCTTTACCTTCCTCTTGTCTGGTTTTTATTCATTTTTTATTTTCAATCCTGTAAAGAAAAAGAAATTACATTTAAAAATGTAGTTCTTTATAGTACTAGTTCAAATAATATCTGTGAATTAAACTCTACCTAAGCTAATAAAACCTTCTGCACACATTTAAGAGCACAATACTCCATTGTGCAGAGAACGAAACATCCAGCCTTGCAAAAGTTTTTCTTTTATCTCTTAGTATTGCTGGACATGCGAAGACCTGAGTGTTCAGTTTCTCCCTTTTCACTCTGAGAATGTTTGTGAATTCTATAAATAATGGACGAATAACCTGAAGATTGAACTATAGTTCAGGCTTTTTAGAATGGATTTAAAGCACCTGGCACTGAGGAAAGCATGAGTACATTGTAGGACAAAGTGATGCTTCTACCAATTGCATAAGTTGTTATACTGTATTACTGTAGTAATACAGTACTAATAATATGCTCTTTTTACCCCTTTTCCCCCCCCTAATTTTCAGAATACTTTAGACTGTGGAAGAGAATTACTAAACTGCTGCTTGTACTTGGCCTATGTTCCAGAGGGGTTGATTTGACAGTTTTTACCACCAAGAAAAAGCTCCTATGGGACTCTGCTGCCACCCATGTGTGTCACGATCTGGTTATCAAGGGTTATTAGAAATGTCTCTGCCCAAATTAGGGTGCAAATGAGACCATATGCCAGTGATAATAGTATGGGTTTTATTTTATAGTAAATATGAGAAAGGGAGAGAGAGAAAAAGAAAGGTGGCAAAGAAGGCCACTGGCGTCCTGGCTTGAGTCAGAAATAGTGTGGCCAGCAGAACCAGGGCAGGGATTGTCCCCCTGTACCCAGTATTGGTGAGGCTGCATCTTGAATCCTATGTCCAGTTCTGAGCCCCTCAATACAGAAAAGACACTGAGGTGCTGGAGTGTCTCCAGAGAAAGGCAATAGAGCTGGGAAAAGGTCTGAAGCACTAGTCTGATGAGGAGAGGCTGAAGGAGCTGGGGTTGCTTTGCCCAGAGAAAAGGAAGTGACCTTATTGCTGCCTACAAGTCCCTAAAAAGACATTGTAGCCAGATGGGGTTTGGTCTCTTCTCCAAAGTAAGAAGTGATAGGACCAGAGGAAGTGGTCTCAAGTTGCACCTAGGGGGGATTAGTTTGGATATTAGGGAAAATTTCTTCACCGACAGATTTGTCAGACATTAGAACAGGCTGCCTGTGCTAGTATTGAGTCAGCATAGATGTGGCACTTAAGGATGTGGTTTACTGGTGGATTTGGGAGTGCTGACTAATAGTTTGACTTAATGATCTAAAAAGTCTAACTCAGCCTGAGATTCTCTGATTCATTTCTATGATCCTATGAGTTCCAAAAGCAGGTATACTTTTAGCAGTTGAGCTTTATATTTTGGTAATAAGAGTCCACTAGGTTGGGGTTTTTTTGTGGTTTTTTTTTTTTTTTTTGCTTATTTTGTTTGGGGTTTTTTTTTTGGTTTGGTTTGGTTTGGTTTGGTTTGTTTTTTCTTCAGCAGCTACATTTCTGATCACCTAGTGCACATCTCTAAGTTTTGTATTCTTGTACAGAATGTGAGGAAGTTTACAGGTTGTTGTTGGTTTAATAGCAAGTAAATGAGTCTCTTAGGAACGGTGGTTATATGTGGCCACAGCTATCTGCTCAGAATCTTAGTTATGTGTGAGTGTACGACTGTGATAGAAATTTGTAGGCCTGTTTATAGAGAACTAAATTCTCATCCAAATATTTATGATCTCTTGGGTCTGTTAATGCAGAGTTTGAAATAATGACTGTAAAACGTCTCAGATCCTGCATGGATGTGTTTAAAAGTGTTCAGTGATAAAGACTTCTTGATAGTTTATAGAGGACAGTTTGAGTGTCAATAAAGTTTTTATTCATTTACATCTATAAGCATTAGATTAGACTATATAATTTCTTTTATAAAGCTTGTAAAGCCTTTAGACTTAGGGAAGCCTTTGGCCTCATTAAGATGGTATGACAAGATGAAGGTGGCAGCTTTGCAGCAGGGGCAGCAGGATTGTCTGAATACCTGAGGGGTGTGTGGTGACAGGCAAAGGGACATAGGGGATGGAATGGTGTCTGGGCCAAAGCTCTGTCTTAAACCTAATAGCAGATCCCTGACAAAAGAAGATCCCTCAAGGAAGAATGTGAAGGCAGGACAGGTAGAGATGAATCCTTCTCCTAATAAATATATCCAGCTTCTGCCAACCTCTGTCTTTGGATATGTATGTGTATATATGTATACTTTGTCTGTATATAAGCATATGGGTGCAATGAATGGTATTTTAGAGAAGTAAGCAAAACTCAATTTCACATTCTAGTTTGTACTCAGATAGTGAAACTGTGTCAGGGGACTGAAAACATAATAAGTAAAGTGCTTGGGATGCAGACCATCCTACTTCCGAAATTGCTGTTCTAGGGGTTCTGAGTGCACTTCAGTTGAAATTTTCTCTGTATGGCTGCAGCTGTGCATCATCCCTGTTTTACTGGTTGAGAAAAGGCTACTGTGTATGTCTTGAATATGTTAATTCAAAATGCAAATAGGACAGGTCATTGATTTGAGATTTTGCATATGAAAAAATCTATGGAAGGAAATTCTATCTTTCTCAGGAGGTGATTCTGCTCTTCTACTCCAGTCTGGTGAGACCCATCTGGAATTCTGCATTCAGGTCAGGGCCCTCAGCACAAAAAAGATACGGACACATTTGAGTGGGTCCAGAGGAGAGCCATGAAGGTGATTAGAGAACTAGAAGAACTCTCTTTGAAGACAGGCTGAGATTTGGGATTCTTCAAAATCCCAAAAAGGGAAACTTGTTTGCAGCCTCCCAGTACCTTAATGGGGCTTATTAAAAGGAGTACCCTGTCCTGGTACTTTTTATAGGAACAAATAGCAACAGGACAAGAGGCAATGATTTTAAATTGAAAGAGGGTAGGCCTAGATTAGATACTAGGAAGAAATTCTTTACTGTGAGGGTGGTGAGGCACTGGAATAGGTTGTCCAGATGAGTTGTGTCTGCCCCATCCCTGGAAATATTCAAGGACAGGTTGGATGGAGCCTTGGTCAGTCTGATTTAGTGAGTGCCATCCCTGGTCTTGGAAGGAAAGTTGGAACTAAAGGATCTTTAAGGTCCCTTCCAAACCATAAGATTCTATGATTCTCTGGTGAATTTTGCATATTCCTGATGTAGAATGAATGGGAGCCTGTTTAAGCATTTTCTAGGTATGCTGCTCTATGGTTTCATTTTGCCCTTAGTTTCCAGGAAGAAACACTAAATGCAAATAATTTTTCTTTATTTGCAATAGGTCAAACTAATTTAGCTAAAGTTCACACCTATCTGCATAGAAGATTATTGTAAACACAATAAAATTCAAAGGTCATTTCTGTAACTGAAAGAGGATCAGAGGTGCTTTCTGTGCTATTTTAATCCACTTCAGAGCATTGTAATGAGTTTAGTAAAGGGTGAAAGTCCAAGACTTTCCTTTGTCATTGTCCTTTATATAACTCCATTAACTATTCACTGGTCTGGCACTATAACATGTTCAATGGTGAATGAAGGAGAGTATGTCAAGGGGAACTTAGTTAGAGTATAACAGCTCCTGATGTATGCTGATTTTGTTGATATGTTTCATCAGTTGAACAGTAGCAGCTTAGAAAGCAGAAGTCAATCTCACCCTGGTAATGAAGTCTTAATACTTACAGCCCATTACAAAGGTGAATGCTGATCTTCAGAATCAGGTTGCAAAAGCACTGAGCTTTTCATAGTTTCCAAAATAATCCTGAATAACAGACACGCATTTTTGCTCTTAATCTGTTTCCTGGTGCTTAAGCAGGAACATGTCTTGTTTCTGCAATATGCTGACATTGCTAAATTTTCCTTTTACCTAACAATCAGAATATTTGCTGTGGAGCTGGTCTAGTCCAGCTGGGCCCTTTTGGAGCAATGTAAATGGAGGCTATTAGGACATGATAATGCTCTTGGGCTTAAGGCATGAACACATTAGTGAATTGTGAATACATTTAATTTAACTACCTGCAGGTGATCATCTCTTCAGGAAACTGTTTTCAGTTCAGATGGTCAGAAAAGCCTATCCAAGATTCACTGTTCAATAGTTTGAAAATAGTAGAAATGAAGATGACTTGTTGATGTCACATAAAAGGCAAATTGTTTATCCTCTCCTGAACAGATCAGTTGCTCTCTATTCTTGAAAATGGTGCTTAACTCTAGTTTTTATAATACCAATTTGCTGTATTTTTTTATATTGCACAATCAAATTAATGAAAATAATTAAAATATTCTGAAGAGAGAAGACTTACAGAGAAATACTTAGGTTCATTGTTTTTCTTTTCTATTCAGCTTTTAGTTGGTACAATGACTACAGGTTTTGACTTAATTGTGATGATGTGTGCAAAGCTGCTGAGCTCTGGTAGATGATAAGAACCATGGAATCAGAGAATGGTGGGCTATTTTGCACTAATTGCACTAACTATTATATATTTGCACTAATTTTCAGACTTTGAATATTCTGCTCAAAAAAAAGGTTTGTATAATTTGGTTTGACTGTGCTACAGATACTGTATAGAATAGCAGTATCAGAGAACATCTTGGGTTGAAAGGGACCTTAAAGATCATCTAGCTCCAACCCCCCTGCAATGGGCAGAAATGCTTTCCGCTAGACTAGGTTGCTTAGAGCTCCATCCAACCTGGCCTTCGACACTTCCAAGGTTTAGGCATCCACAATTTCTCTGGGCATCCTGTTCCAGTGCTTCATGGCTCTCATAGTAAAGAATTTGTTTCTAATATCTAATTTAAACCTACTTGGTTTCTGTTTTAAACCACAGCCTGTTGTCCTGTCACTACATGCCCTTAAAAAAAGTCCCTCTCTATCTTTCCTGTAAATATGCTTCAGCTACTGGAAGGGCACAATTAGGTAACGCCAAAGTCTACTCTTTTCTAAACTGGATAAACTCTGTTCATTCTGCCTTTCCTCATAGGAGAAAAGCTTCATCCCTCTGATCAGCTTGGAGCCCTCCTCTGGACTTGCTTCAACAGGTTGATATCTTTCTTGTGTTTGGGATCCCAGAGCTGGATTCACTACCCAAAATACCATTTTCTCTTTTCAAAGTCAGCACAGTCATAGCTATGGATTTATAAGGCCAAGGCACCCTCCTAGATCTGTTGCACCCATTACCCCCCAGGAAGTCCCAAATCCCAAAAAACAAACCCAAATACCCAATCAAACACTAACAAGAACCCAAAATCTCAAACCCTGTCTGGAGTAAAAGGAGAACCATCTTTTCATTAAAGCCTTGAAACTTCCAAGTTCATCTAACTTTGTCCTGAAAGACTTTGACTGTGGAGTCATGCGCAGATTAATAAGGAAATCAGTCCTGATACAGAAAGATTGATACAGCATGTGATTCTTCCAACTAATAAAATGCCAGTCTGAAATTACCCAGTTGAACTGACTAACTCTATTGAAAAGAGGCTAACAGTGTTTCCATGAAAAAACACAGCTCCATCAATAAAGTTTCTAAGCTTTATGGTACTCCCCAAAAGGGAATTACATCCCGAGCGGATGAGGCAATTAATCTCTGTTTCCATGTCTTCACTTGGAGACTTCTGACTGCAGTGAACAAAGCCTTTAAAAGCAATAAAAAAGGGTTGCTCCCTGACTGCTCCTACAGAAATTTATAGGATATTGTTCGCACAAAGACATTTCCCAGTGGAATGTCTCTTTTCACTGGTGGACTTCAGAAATTGCATGACCCACAAAGCAAGCACCTACATATGTGAACCGAGTGTGTTAGTAGTCTATAAGAATGGGATATGAGATGCTACATTGTATTTGGATTATTAGACAAGCCAGATCCTGAAAACATTTAATGAGGATGCTGGTAAATGTGACAGCTCAACAACAGCAGTATTTGATTTCACATTAATTTATCACTGGTGGAGAACAGATATATTGTTTTTCAGACACATCTGTATTCCTCAAAGAAAATCAATTCAAGTTGAAAGAAAGTTGAATGCCAGGAAGAAGATCATTAGGTGTGATAAATGCATCTGTGAATGATCTGAGTGTGCTTGCTGAAAGAGGAGAATTTCAGGAGACTGAAAAAGGGAAAAGTTTTCAGGTCTGAAAAGTTTCTTGTTCGCTGTATTAGTGCCAACTGATATGTCTCAGGGCTTTCACTAAAAAACTGGAAATTATTTCCTCTCATACTATATGCCTTTCTCTTGGCTAATAAAATGGGCAAATGGATTCTGGTGTGATTAAAAGTAAATGCTTACTTTATTTAGCATTAGCTTCACAGGACAGAATCCTATGTAGAGTGGGTAGATCAAATTTTATTGGAGTAGTTTGCATGTAGAATATACTTGTCCTGTAGCTTTGTTTAAATCAGCAGGTTAAAGTTTCTTTTGAACATTAAAAGAAGAAGTCAAGATACTCAGTATATTACATTTATTTTTGTTTTGTCTCCTGAGGGGCATGAGCTCCAGATAGTTTTGTGGAGCCTGAGTTATCATAGGACTCTTCTGCACTGTATTTCAGTATTTCAGTGTGCTGGGAGAGAATCTGTCATGCATGTTAGCTGGATCTTAGTTGAGTCACAGGTAGAGAAGAGCAATGTTCTCAGTTAATGGATGGTGTCTCCTCTCCTATCAATGTAATTTAACTAATCTGAGTTACACCAGTGATACCAAATGCAAAAATAAAAATGGAATTACTTTAACTGATCCTCAAAATGCAAAAGTTGAATTGATTTGCAGTCTTTTCAGTTGCAGCTTATGAAAAACTTATAAATTTTAGTAGTATTCAGTAATCTGTATAATTTTAAAGTTCTCTGGGTCTACTGTTGCTTATCTTCTTACCTTGCTTGTCCTTTAACCTAAGAAACATACAAAACCATCATGTGTTTTAATTATCATTTTTAGGATAGACTGATTAGTGACATGTTTCCGTCAATTTATCTGCGTGGTTGATGCATATCTGTAGAATTTGCTCCAATTCAACATAGGAGTCTAGTTCATAAACTAATTGTAAGGGGTTTAATAAGAATTGTGTGTCCTGTATGGGTTTATTATAAAGTTGGTTATTTTTTATAAGTTAAGAATTTGGTTTGACCCTCGGTTCCCTCCATGTTCTCCCTCATAATGGTTCACTCCTTCCACCAGTTACCTGTCCCTCATTGTAACCAACCCCCTTTCATTTCTAGAAATTTCTTCGTCAATCTTCCCTTACCTAACATATGATTTGTCCCCTGAGCCTTTTCCCTCCCCTGGGCCATTCCTATTGGTTCAGTTGTGTCCCTTGCTCCTCCCCTGGGCTTCGTTCACTGGTCCCTAGTGTCTCCTCCCATTACACCCTTCCCTTTATCAGTGCCTCCCTAACGGTTTTCCCCTGACACCGTTACTGGCCCCGCCTGTGTCAATAAAGCACCTTGGCATCCACACGCGTGTGCACTCCTTCCTTCCTTCACCTCAGCGCTTCGCAGTCCTGCTCTCGCCTGCGTCACCACACCACAAACGGAGCCATTACCCAGGGGTTCTAACAGAGGACCTGGGAGTGGCGGGATTCGTGGTCTCCACCGGTCACTCCGGGAGCAGCTAGCCGAACCCGTCAGCTCCAGTGGCCGCGAGATGAGACTGCAGAAAACTGTATAGCTTGTGGCTGTGGAATTTTAGATATACTGGAAAAGCAGCAGGATTTTTTTTCTTTTGAATGTACATCCTGAAAGCCTTATGACCATTCATGTATATTAGAAAATGACTGATGCAGGAATTATGTAAGCTGGAAGACTGAATTTTTAGTTGCAGTACTCAGCGCATATTATGGCTTCTGGAAATGTTCATACAAACAACTGGGACTTAAAATTATCTATTGCTTCCAATGTAGGTACATGGTTGGTTCTCTTGAAGAGTGCAGATTCACCTCCTCCAAATGTGTCAGACATGCGTAAAACTTGCCTGCATGTATAAGCATTTTACAGTTTGGCTGTTCTCTTCTGTAAAAACAGACCCTCCTTGGCTGCAAAGTAACAGTCTGTTTTGACTGTCACAGCTTTCTCAAACTTGCGTAGCAGAGATTTCTCCAGCTTAGTCCTTAAACAATTACTTTATTGCCTGTTTTTAGTCTCAGTCAAACAGCAAGACAAAACTGAAGCTTGAGAGGAGTCATACATAGTATATTGTCCTTAGGAAGTACAGTGAAGACATTTTCCTAGGGTTTTTTTTTACTGTTTATAAATTATAGCAATCTAAAATGGCCTTCTGTGTAATGAGTTTTTACAGTAAGTCTCTCCTGGAATCTTCATATACTACTTATGTCAGAAATCTGAATGCATATTCATGATTATTCAATTACTCTGCTTTGAATTGAAATAACATTAGTAACTGTATTTCTGTCAAAAGCCTGCCCAAACACAATTTTTTTTTGCAATTCCTCAAAAATAAAAGAAAAAAAAGAAAAAAAAACCACAAAAAAATCAAACAAAACAAAAAAGCCCAACCACTTAAAAAAATCCATAAAACATCAAAAAGCAGTCCTGACCTCCCTAAAAAACCAAGCAAAGATGCCTCAGCCCCCTTCAAAATTTTTTTAACATATTAGTATTGAAAATTGAGGTAATTTTTTTAATTCAATCATTATTCGAGTTACAATTTTCTTTCTTTTTGATATGATTATTGTTCTCTGTTTAATATTATTTTCTCTATTTAAGACCCTTAACTCATTAAAACAAACACTTCTAAAACTGCATTACTAGGAAAGAGTAAATGCCAAATAGTTTTAAATCAGTACATCCTGGTAGAAAAGGATTTCCTATACATTTAGATCATAGCTTATAAATGAAGATGTTCTGAGCTGACTTATACCGCTTTTGAAGAACAAAGGTCAAGTGAATACCTTGGGCCCTACAAGGGACCTGGTGGATGCCAAAGTTTCCCTCTCTGTCTCAGAAAAATCTCACAAAAAATCCACACACCTCCTATTGTGACAGCTGGCTGTGCATCAGAACCCAGTTATTATTCCAAACAAAGCCTGGCAATCCTAATGTGGGTGATTATTGCTATTTTTTAAAAGCAGATGTAGGGATATACAGGAACGTTGCACTGGAGGCTGAGTTTCACAGTGCATGCCAGACTGTATGTCATGGGTGTGAGAAATCATCCAGTCTGCAAACATTTTATTTATAGACAAGCACATTTCCTCCAGGCAACAGGAAACCTGGGAAATTTTGTTCCCCAATGAATTCGTTTGGATTGACTTGTATTCAAAATTATCAACCTTCCTGTTTGAAATAATAGCAAATTTCTGAAATATTTAGCAGACATCTGAATATATAGGAAAGGCTGTTAAAGGAATTCAAGACAGAAATTAGCCTTCAAATATTAGGAATTACTGTCGGCTTTGCTGAATAGTTCCCTTCACACTTAAAACAGGTGCATGTAGGCACACAGTTTGTGGTAATTGGGAGTGGGGCTGCGACTGAGCCTTATCCCCAGTGTGCTACAGCTGTGCAGGACAGGTGAGCAGCCTTGAAGGCAATGAGACATAGAGTGCCCAGGTGCACTGACCAATCACCAAAGGGTACAGAGGGCTCACAGGTGCAATGCAAGAACATGAGGGGTATTGTCCTAGGGTGACGTCATGATGCTTGTATCCCCATTCATGTGTTCTGTTAATGTTGGATATTATGTTCTGTACCTTTAAGACTGGCTCTGAAGAGGGAAAGTTTTGTTTGGGTTTTCTTATCAACCTGGCGGGACACAGAGACTGCAGCTTTTGCTTTTTCTGCTTTTGCTTTTCGCTTTGCTCTCTCTCGCTCTTGCTTGCTTCGCTTCTGCTTGCTTTTGCTCATTAGCTAGTTTAGCTAAACTGTCCAAATTTCTTCCTGGACTGTTCCTCCTTTCCTTTTTCTGACCATTTCGAACCTGCTCCGGACTGGGCCCTGGGAAACACCAAGATCCTGCACCTTGTGGCCTGCAGCAGCAGCCCCAGCGCCAGAGGGACTGAGAACAGAGTGACCACCCCCCAGAGAGACTTTCTGAATTTGCCATCTTTTTCAGAGTGGTGTCATCTGGTATTGTTCATTTTGTGTGCTGGGGGTGCTGTGCCTGTTAAATAAACAGGTTCTTTCCACTCCTCTCTGAGGAATCCTTCCCGAACCAGTTGGGGGGAGAGGCCCTCCTTTGGAAATTCTCCTCCAAATTTGCCCTAAACCAGGACAGGAATAAAAGGTTGGGCTAAAGACCAAGAAGGGCAGATGCTCAAAGCCTTCTGAAGTAGTATGGTGTTACTCTCTGTGGTTGAAGCTTTCTGAAGTTGACACTGCTGACACTGTGTGTCGTGGCTGTCTCAACTGTGACATGTGCTGTGGTATATGCTGCAACAGGTACATTACAATAGGGTATTCTCATTCTGAACAATATTACCCTCATAATGCTTCCTCTCTAGAGTTGGAATATTTCATGGAAGATAAGCCTGGGGTTGTCTCCTTATGTAGACAACTTGCAGAAAGTAATGAGCACAAGGGATTTTTCTAACAGTTATGGAATGTAGTGGGTGCTCACACTGAGGAGCAGATTATTCAGTTTTTATTCTTGCAAGGCTTGCAGTTTAAAATTTATGATTAATGCAGAGAATGAGTCTTGGATCTTGGGTCCTATCCTGTGACTGTTTTAACAGACTAAATCATCAGCCTTGTGACTGACTCATTTTAAATTGGAATTAGCATTGCTTTCCTCAAAAAGCAAGTTAAGAATAATTTCTTTAACCTAATAAGGGTGGTACAGGTTGTGAAATTACAGAAAAATCTTTCAGTCAGGTGAAAGCAGAAAGGAAAAAATACCTAATTTTCAAGAAGAATTTTCACAAGTATATAATTACCTGGTGCTGGAACCTGAAATGTGATTTTTTGGCTAAATATTCCAGATCTTAGAATAGGTTGGGAACATTGTTTTGGGTCTTCTGATGTGCTTTTTAAGCTATTATATGTACTTTTTTGATTTTTTTTCTATTTTTTTTTTCTTTGCTTCTCCTCAAACAATGGACAATTTGCAAGACTAATTATTTTGGCGTGTTGGTGGGGAGGGTAGAAACAATTGCTATAACAGGAGGGGTTTTTTCAGTTTGCACATTTTATACCTATGCTAACTAAGAGAGCAATATTTAGCAAAGATAAAAGCAGTTTGTTCCAGGAAGCACAAAGTGAGATACGTTCACATGTGGACCCTGCTTCTGCACAGCAGAGGCGGCTGGTGCTCAGCATGGGTGTGCAGCACATCCCAAAAGCACTGGGAATGCCTATCCCTGCATGGGCAGTGTAGTTCACCTGCAACACACCAAATCTGCTATGGAATCAGCCTGGCATGTGTCATGGCTCCCAGTGAGATATGCAGCCAATGAAAAGGATCTGCTGCACCTGAAAACACTGGTAATCAATGTCTTCAGACTTGACAGTGTAGACAACACTTGAAAATGAAAGAAAACTCCTGGGGAAAGCCTTGATATGCAGGAGCTACTTTTGGAATAATCCTATAGCAAGTGGGATGTGCCCCAACAGGGAAACTATGTGAGAGAAAGCAATTAAAACTGGAACTAATCAAATATAATGCCAGTTGGTCCAACAAGTAATAATTTGATATTTACAATCTGTTCTGGTGTTGTAAAACTCACTGGGGGCTGATAGGAAGTGCATGATATTTTCCCTAGCAGAGTCCGAGTGAAATGATGGTACTGATTTTAATTTGTAGGGCTGAGCCTGCTTTCCTGGGGGTATTGACCCTCTGCTATTGTCTTCCCTCCCATGCTTTAACCTTACAATATATATAGTGAAGCACCACAGAGAGTAATTTGCTCCCTTTCACCTTTTTCCTTGGTGGCAAGACCACTGTCATCTGTCAGTGCAGTGGAGAGAAGATGATGAAATTTAAACAGACAGCTTAAAATTGACAATTTTATTTGCATCTGTCTCCCGTTGTGTTTTTCAAGCAGGTATGGCTCTTAGCCTGGACAGAGTAAAATATATTTATCAAGCTGTGTTTTAAATATGATTCTTATCTGATGCTAATTTAATAGAGCACCGTGACTAATTTTGTAGAAGCTGATTCTGTCATTACTACTGCTCTTTAGAGGTATAGCCAATAGTAGCAACAGATTAAAAACATTTTTTTCAGTATAAACAACAATAGATTGAAACAGCTAATCTAGCAAATTTATTTGCAAAGTTAGGTTTTCCAAGTTCATCTCACATGCAACTTCTTAAATAACCTCTTGCTTTCTAAATGTTAATAACTTCTATATTACTGAATTTGAGATAGACCAATTTCTTCACTATTTAAAAAGAAAAATCTTGGTCATTAAGTTCTGTTGTAGGTTGTTGATCAGTTTTCTTCCTCTGGATTCATCATTTTAATAGAGTTAGTTATAGAACATAATTTAGAAAAAAGTTCTTTGTGAAAAACTGCATTGCTTATTTCTTGCTGTGGCTGTAATTGAGTTTGCCTTCTTTTCTAGTGCCTTTTTGGAGAATAGGTGTACATCCAAAATTTCTCTCTCCCTAAAGTTCAACCTCATGATACATTTACAGAATGTCTAAGTGGTTGTCAGGCATGTCTGACCAGAACAGAGTTGAAAATGGATCTTCCCTTTTTAAACAAAAAAGGGAAAATGAACCTGGGACAGAAAAGTTTTGCCTATTAATTTTATTCTTCAGCAGATTGTTTCCTTGATCTAAACTGGAACAATATCTATTTCCTTGATCTAAACTGGAACAATATCTATATCTACCTATCTGCTGTTTGCAGTTCAGACTTCAGGTATCCCTGACCTAGTTGCTTGAAATGATACTGAATTGACAGCTTAAATAGTTTGGGCAAAGAAAACTTATTTAGTGCGAGACAACCTTGAGAAATCTTTGAAAGACTTATGGAAATTTCTACTCAAACTGTCTTATCTGTGGCTTTATGAACTTAAAAGTGAGGTTTAAACACATAATCCCCAAAATAAAAGTGAAATGCTGAGTGTGCATATGTTCTATTAGTGCAATGAAGGGAAGCAGAGGTAAAAAAATCTCCCAGTCATGATGTGTAAAGCAAGAAGTGAATGGTTGGAAAGGAAAAGTAACTTCTAGGGATGTACTTAATAAATATTTTGCAGAGTAAATGATATATGAAAAGACAGATGCAAGGCCATTCAGGATTCATTTGCACAGACACATGCTACCAGCAGCCTGGATATTTTTTCTGATTTTAATAGTTTCTTCTGCTGGGAAAAATTCTGTCTGAAACAGTAGACAAAATGAATGCAGGTTAATTTTAGCCATGAGCAGAGATGTTTTATGCCATTCTGCCCTGTGCGCTAAGAAACTGTGTGTGATGTCATCTGTCAGTTAAAAGCAAAGAAAGCGTTTGGTTGGTGATGATTTGTGCTCAGTACAAATTAACTGTGACTTCCACTCAAAATATCTAGTGAAGAACTTGAGAATCACTGATGGCTTTATTTATTTTTTTTTTTATTTTTCTCTTTTTTTAGGAAAGTGGGTAACTGAAGTACTGTGTTAAAACCCAAACAAGCCACTTCTTGGGAAGACTGTTGTGTCATCCAGAATCTGCTTCCAATACCTAATTTTCCCGGTGATCTTCACTGGAGAAATAATTAAAAATAGATTGATTTTAATGCATCCATTTTAACCATTTGTTTGTTCTGTGCTAAATACAAGGGGGATGACTACATTTTATCATTATAAATTACTAAAAATAGTGTTTTGAATGAAGAAATACTGCTTTATACTGAACATGAAAACTAAACAGCATATGTCTTAAGCAAAGATCTATTTTCATATTGTGGAGACATGAATGAACAGATTTTTAGTATTTTTGTTTTATATACTCTGTTTTAAAACTTACTATATTACTAAACTTGTGATACAGAGTTATGGTATCATTATCATTCAGGATTTCTCAAAAACAGCATGAGATTACTAAAACTGGATGTACAATAAGATAAGGAGAGTCAGCTACTAAAACTGGATGTACAATAAGATGAGTCAATTACATTATTGTGGTTAATTAAAAAAAAATAATTTTTTGATCAAAGCATCTGGTGCCTGAAGGTCAACAGTTTAATGGACAGCAAATATGTATGGTTTTTGAATCATGTACTGGAATCATTGACATCAGAAATATCCTGAAAAGGAAAACACTCATGAACTTAACCTTGGACACAAAGCTATTTAATGAATTCTTATGCCACTTCTGTAATTACCTATGCACTTTTTTCACCGTTGAAGCTCTAAATTGGACATGTTTAGATCTGTCGTTTGTGGCAGGGGATATATTTTTCATTGTGGATTACTTCCCAAGTAAGGTGAGAGAGTCCTCTGTATGCCTGACTGAAAACTCAAACCTGTGACTTCCAGCATTGCTTTCATGATACCACAACTGTAAATTTGGCCTTCTGATCTTCTATGAGTGGCATTGTTTTGAAATACTAGTAGTAAGTTATGTTTTAAAATTGGCTTTTAGGTGCACCTTGTGCCACCCCATTGTCATTCTGCTGTTAACCATGAAATTAAAAAAAATTTGTCACGGATCTGTTTCACTGCTTTAAAGCAAGCAGCAAGTTCTGGGAGAACCCCAAGCCTTAAGTGCCTTGGGTAGCTTTTATTTTTTTCATCAGGCAAGAAGTAAAAAAGTTCCTGTTCTCCCACAAAACGTTTTCACCCTTTTTTCAATTCTCTTTCTTACCTCTTGTTTGTTTTCCTTTCTTGGTGTGGCAACTGCCATGGCTTTGTCCTTCACCAATTACTGGAAGGACACCTTTCCAAATGTCAACAAAGATAAAGACCTACTGCTGGCAAATTTTACTGCAAGTAACTCTGAATGCTGAGGTGCTAATTATAGCCTTCAGAGGAAGCAATAAGGATGTTAAATCAATTGCAAAATGCGTGTGCAAGAACATTAATTGTAGTAATTCAAAGTTATTCTGATAAAATTCATGTGAAGCTCAGTTGGAAATTGTTCCAGTTTTGATGAATCACAAGGGGAGGGGAAAGGTGGCTAGTTTTGCTAGAAAATAGGTCAAAGCCTGGAATTTCTGTATGATAGATATATTTCCAGGTGTCTAATCTCTTTTATCCTCTCAAATACCAATGTGACTTTTAATTGCCGTACATCTTTGGAAATTCAACTGTGTTATGTTGTGAGTACCTCTGTTTTATTCCAAGTGTTTTTCCATCAGTCTTTTCCAAACACAATTGGCAAGCCAGAAATTTTTTCAGTGTTCACATCTTTCCTGTAAACTTCACTTTTACAGAGGTATCCATGATAAATTAACTTTGACTCATCCTGTCTTGTAAGCATTTGGATTATGTGGTTGGAATGCCTTTATACAATAAAAATGTTCCAGAGCTATTTGCTCTGGTCAATTATGTGAAATCATCTTTTTTGGTTTTTTATAAATGCTGTTTATACTGGTAATAGAGAAGCAAAAACTAAAACAATGTGTCTAAATCCAAGCTGAGAGTGACTCAAAGGGAGAGCCTGCAAAGTCACACTGAGGTTGCAGAGTACTATACACACAGCCTTATGGATTGGGGGTGGCAATGCCAGGAGACCTCACATCAGTCTTCAGGAACAAACAGAGCTCATGTTTTTAAATAGTTAACTGTCTTCTCATTATGATTTATTTTGTTGGAACAACAGTTTTGTCTAGACATGGAGGATTAAATGTGGGCTGTCCTGCTGCTGTAGGAGGAGAAAGTACCTGTAGGTTGTAACTGTTTGACCAAAGGAGAGTGTTTGTAAAACATTTGATTGAGGATTGATCACCTCTCTTAGCTGTTATCCTGATGAATAGCAGGGATATCAAACATTTGCAGGAGAAGAAAGCAGAGAGGTTAAAGGTGAAATTCTGGATCTGGAAGTTTTGTATTTATTTCTTCTCTGTGAAACAACTCTGCCATGACTGGAAAGTGCTCACTCACTCACTCTGCCATGTGTCCTGGAATGAAGAGAAAACAGTAATAGTTTTTTAAAAGGGTTTATACAAAGCTAAATTTCCAGGTGATTGAATCTACCACCATGGTAACAAGAAGCTTAGTGCTGGTACCTTGTGCACAAAGGAGGAGAAATTAGACTATTCCAACTGCAATAATATATTTATGCAGTGATATCCCAGCTAAGAATTGTGACTTGACGGTCACATTTGTAAAGCTGTCTCTGTTTATAATGCTTGCTTCTGTGGACTTGAGCATGTTGCTGCTGCTTTAATTGTTTAATATAATTTGAAGATGCTAATATATTTGAACAATTGTTCTTTCCTTCCTTCCTTGGTATAATTGCAAGAATGTTGAGAGATTATTCCTTTAAAATTATCCTTGTCCTATAGGCATTAGTTTAGTGTTATTGTTGTTCAGGAAATACTCTTTTGTTTTAAAGACTTCTTAAGACTTTCAAAAGACATGTTAAAGGTTGTGTTAACTTACCTGGAACAATGTTTCTGATAGAAGTTATCTAAGACACCTGATATCTATGCTTCTGTTATCTGGAGTATGTTTTCAAATAAAAGCTTTAATTTGCAGTTTATTTTGCACACTCTAGCTGCAGTATCTAATCCCATTTACAATTTTTTTCTCTCCCCTTGCACCACCTCTGTGTTCATCTTTTCAATAAATCTCTGTAGTCTTCATTTATACCATCTGATTCTCCAATTATCTTCCATGCTCTGTATTTCCTTGCTACTGTGTTTTCAGCTTTTTTCCTTACCTCCTGTCACGTGAGCTACTGAATCTGCAAGAGGCAGGAAGTGCTGTGGCTTTTCAAAGCAGTATAGTTGCTATCTTCAACAGAAAGGCTAGCTAGAGAGAATCACATAATTGCTTTTCCTAACAGTGGAAACCTTAGGCTTAAATTTCCACTCTTTCATACTTGGTGGAAATTGCTAACCTTTAACAAAGGGGCTGACAATTCTGGTCTGTAAGTCTCACTTTCAGGGTCAAGCTAACAACATTTGGAGTCTTTACTGTCAAGAATGAAATGTTTAGGTGATTTCTAGCTTCCAGGACATTTTTGTTTAAGTTGATTATAAAAACAGTACTATTAGAATGCTGATGGAGTGGGTGGAAGGGTTTTCGTGTTTGGTTGGTTGGTTTCTTTGCTTTTGTTTGTTTTGTTTTTTTGTTTTGTTTGCTTGTTTATTTGGTTGGTATGTTTTGTTGGTTGGTTTGGTTTGTTTTTTGTAGCCAGTTGGTATGCATTTATGATAGTTGAAGTACAGGAGGGAAATGTAAGCTGGTAGTAAACAAATGAGTTTGGATTGTCATGTACCATAGGAGTGTGCTTTCTTGACCTTGAACACTGTCTCTCTGAAAAATCTGGTAATTTTACTGTCAGCTGAAGATAGGAAAAGTCCCACAAATGGCCAAATCAATTTTGCAGTTGAAATTGATGTTCAAAATATTTGAAATCTCTTCTACTATATGAGTTGATATAGTACATACACTATAAGAATGGCACAGGTAGAGGATATGTATCTATCAGGTTATGTAGGTGAAAGCATATTCTAGAAAGGCTCCAAGTGAAATATTCATTTGCTGTCTTATATGTCTGCTACCCATAAAGCTCAGTAGAAGCATAGAAAGATATAGACTGGAAGGCAATTCTGAAATTGCTTGTTCAGAGCAGGTCCTGCTCCAGAGTTAAATCCCACCTAAAGGTACTTCCATACCAGTAATTGTGAGGAGGAGGCAACTGTCCTCCTTTGATAGGAAATCCAGTGGAAGGAACGCAGAAGTGGAGGAGTTCCCTTATCTCATTCCTTCTGAACAAAACCAAGTGAGAAGTGACCTATTTTCATTGTATAGGTCATATTTGTTTAATAATTTCAGCACATTCTGACATCTCACATATGCCTAAAGAGAAATTGTTCAATGACAGGGTTTTATTGTTTGTTTTTGCCTCCAAGCCAGCAATCATTCAGATTGTTGGACTGTTTGCTATAAATCAGTTTTGGGGAAATCTAGAAACTGAGAAGTTTCATTTTTGTCCAAGATGACTTTTACTGATTTGAGCCTGTTTCTCTCAATGTGAGTTAAGCAAAGGTGAAGAGAAGGGGATCTGAAAGAAAAAAAAAACTTTTTCAATGACATGAAATATTTTTTTGGCCCAATATCTCTTTCTCTTGCAGTCATTCTTTAGTTCTGCAAGGTGTTAATACACCACTCTTGTCATAAAATATTCTGATATTTCTGATACATAGAAAACCTGTGTGTATCCTTTTGAGAATGGACAAAATGTCTTCCTCCTTCAAGGGCAATAAAGCAGCTTGATGTGCCCTTTTGGCTAGAAGAAATTTTAATATAAATTTCTCTGCATCTCATTGATAGCAATGCAGGTTTCACAAGCAGGGAGGCAGCTTAATATTGACAATCTCTAAGGCTTAGATACAGTGACTACATACAAATTATTTTGCTCTGAAAAAACATATTGTTAAAACAAAGCTATTATTTTTGTGTCAGTTTTGTTTAGGGGAAAAAATGAAAAGTTGACTTGCACTTAGATTGTAGAAATACTACTTTGGTGTTATTTCCTGGTAAAGCTTTTTTGAATGAGTTCTTCTGCAAAATTTCCTGTTTGCAGAGAGAAAGGGTTTTGTCAATACTAAATTCCCAAGTTCCCTGATTTTTTGAAGCATGCTCATTCCTTTGGTGTATTTGCCTGTGAAGTCGACATTGAAACTTGGGTGCTTGGTTATTTTGCATTTGTGGCTATACTCTGTTGCTTCTAGACAGCTTCTAGTGCTACAAAATAATTTTGCATGAAGAGAAGCACCTAAATTTTTGAAGATTATAATGTTTTTTGTTCATCACCTAGAAGCTTGGGTTTTTTATAAATATTGCATTGATTCAGTTTGAATGGCGTTTTCTCAGTCTGGAAAAGTGATAAATGCCAAAAATATGAAGACTGGCAAGTTTTTCTGTACTGTTTTTACTGGAAAAAACTGATTTTCACATAAGGTTCTACTTAAATTGTGTCTTCAGAACTCTTCAGGAACATTTGGTTAGTTGCTTGGCTGTGGCTTTTAAGCACCTCTAGATCTTACAGCTTTGCTGATTAGCACTAGGGTAATTTTTAGCTCCTTGTTGGGGTTTTTTGGCCAGCAAGGCTAGGTGTTTTGTAAAGGAACCATCCTGACTTCGTTTATCCAGGACAGGCATGTATGGTGAAGTAAGACAAAGAATGCGTAAAATCATCTACCAGTTCCCTATTACTTCATATTTTTGAGTGAAATGTAACAACTTTAGTAATGAAAGCTGTTTTGGTTTGCTTCTCAGAAAGTTTCTGCATTCTGCTTGGAGTCACTGAGCATTTTATTTGGTAGGTATTTCAGATCTGATGAGCGATGCAGCTAAAGAACTGCAAAGCCTGAACAGGTAGGCAGCAGTTTCATACATTTATCTGCTCTGGGGTGAAAAACTGAATTTGAAGGATCTGGACAGACATTATAGTGGGGCAGAATATTTACTTCAAACTCCTCTACTCCTTATGTGGCCTTTGGAGAGTATTGGCATCGCAATGTAGCATTTAAAGTATCGGACTGGTGAATCCTGAGATGTATTACACTGCTGCACTTCAGTGTGAGATTGTACAGAACTAGTCAAAATGGAAAATAATGAGATAGAAGAGCCTTGTAATTCCTCAAAAGAGCTTCTGTAGTCCCTCATACCTCAGTCTGGAATTCTGAAATGCTTTTCTGCCAGATCAAAGGCTACATTTCTAACTTGTCGAAGGCCAGGGCTTTTTATTTAAGATAAATAATTAATGTTCATTCAGTACTTTAAAAGTGAAACTGGAGTGAATCAATGACATCCCTTTTTCTGCGTAATGGCCTAATGGCTCAGGGTATAAGCCAAGGAATATCACTTCAGTTAAATGTCATTTTGTGTTTTTCACAGCTCCCATTTTCAAAGCTAGGAAACAGAAGATATCTATGTCCTTAAATCTGAAGAAGTAAAATGCATTTGGAAATGAAAGTCGATGAGTAGCCACTGAAAAATACAATTTTTTTTTATCATTTGAGAGGCAAAAAAACCTGTCATGGAAATGGACTTAAATGTTGGTGTTCTCTTCTGCTGACCACATACTATTGATTTTTGCCTGAAATAGTTCCTTATTGCGTCTTTTCTCATCATAGTAAGTCAGCTAAGTATTTTTAATCAATGCTGATTTAAAATAGCATAATATAAAAAATTTGAAGTTTTGTTCTGTAAGTAAATGGTGAGAGTTGTGCTGTATGAGTGGAGTGCTGCAATTAAGATGCTTAAATGCTGACATCTCATTCTTCCTGTCCCACAGGAGAGTATGTTATCTTGGAAATCAGGAGAATAAAGAATAATTTCATTTTAAGTAAAATCCTGCAGGACATAATTGGTTAAATTTATGATGGTTTATCAATTAAATAGGTGCTTCCCTCTGTTTCCCAAGATTAAAGTATCTTTACAAGAATTCTTGAAAATTATGTCTACATTACTTTTAGATGCTACCAGCAGCCCAATAGAAAATGAAATTGCATAACCATTCACACCTGAGACATTCCCTGAAACAGGCCCAACATGCAGAAAGGGTACACAATATGCAGGATTCTCTATTATTTTGTTGTCTGGCTAGACACAGAGACTTAGGGGATAGTGGACGATGACTACAAGCTGCTGCCTGGTATAGCAGGCATCTGATGTCTCCTCTGGGACTGCCTCACCTTCCAAGGTGCCTTTGCATGAAGACAATGGTTCCACATGCAAGTGGAACCAAACAATGATAAGCGTGATGGTTCGTCTAGAAGAGAGGCATTGTAACCAAGCTAAGTGGGCCTATGGCCCGCATCAAAGCTCCTTCTGTTAAGAAAAAGAATGCATCATTTTCATAGGAGCCTCCTCTCTGGAGGGAACAGAAGGACTAGTATGCACACCAGATTTGAGAAATCTGCTGCCTCCCTGGGGCTCAGATTAAAGTAATGAGAAGAAAGTTCCTCACCCTGGTACAATACTGAGACTATTATCAATATTGATTTTCCAGGTAGGCAGCTCTGAAGTCTCAGCAGGGAGTTCAAGGGTAAATGAGAAACTTCAGGGCCTTGAGAGGACTGGTTAAGGCCTCAGGAGCAAAAGCAGTGTCCTCCTCTGTCCTTCCCGTTGCAGAAAGAAGCAGGAAAAACCAGCACACCAAGACCTGTCTCTGACCCTGGTGTCACTGGCTTGCTACAACTTTTTGATGACAGATCAGTTTGCATGACACCAAGCCTGCTGGCAAGAGAGGGGTACACTTGTCTCAACGAGGGAAAAGGATCATTGGTAAGGAGTTAACAGGGATCACTGAAAGAGTTTTAAACTATTTTTGAAAAGAAAATAGAATAAAACCTGCTTTGATTGAGATAAGCCTGGGAGCAGCATGCCGATATTTGAAGCAGGATGTGCTAGCAAGGTCCCTTGGCCTGCCGTCTCAGTGGAAATTGGGGATGGAGATGCATGTGACAGCAAAGAGGCAAGGGTTATTGATGTGTTAGAAACAATGGAAGCACCTCTACAATTACCTGAAAGGAGGGTTTTGCAAGGTGGGGGTCAGCCCCTTCTCTCAGATAACAAGCTATAGGAGGAGAGGAAATGGCTTCGAGCTATGACTTGAGGAGAGAGATTATAAACTGAATATTATGGAAAATGTTTCCACTGAAAGGGCTGTGAAACATTGGAAGAGGCTGCCCAGGGTAGTACTTGAGACACAATCCCTGAGTGTATTTAAAAGATGTGTAGATGTGGTACTAAGGGACATGGTTTAGTGATGAACTTGGCAGTGCTGGGTTAGTGGTTGAATTTGATATTCTGAAAAGTCCTTCCTAACCTTAATGATTCTATGATTCCATAAGCAGCTTTTGGCATGCTAATATATAAAAGTTTTATGTATTTTTTATTAACAATTCAGACACTTCAGAACTAGAGATCATTTATTTTTCTTCCGTTTGATAAGACAGTGATGTTATTGAGACTATAGGTAGCTACTTAGAATTTGTATTTAAGTGATCCTTGAATATGACACTAATACCAGACTGGAGAAATAAAAAGGTAGTTGGTAGATAAAAATGCTTATGGTAAATAGAAGCATTCTTACCCAGAAAGTGGTGAAATGTGATGGTACCATCCTTCTAGAGTCTCCTTGTGCTGCAGTAGATCTATTTGATATTATTAGTGGTGTTAGAACTAAGTAAAAGTCTTTCACAATGAGGACTAATCCATTAAAATTCATTATGGTTCTCTGCACTGTACAGGTTTGTATAGAGATCAAGACTTTTACAGCTGGAATGTTTGCATTTTTTTCATCCATCCGTACTTCAGTGTGTGTCGTGTTTATTTCTTATTTTTATTTTAGATAGTGTTTCTATTGAAAATTGAGCTGTATGATAAAGCTGTATTGTATACGTAATTTTTCTGTTCTTCTGTGATATGTAGGAACATTGAATTTCTGATAACTTACATGGCAGAATGCAGAGCTTCTCTCAGCAGCCTGCAAATCATGTTGTAATAACTCCGGATTGCAACCAGTCGAGATACTATCAATCCAGTGTTAACAGAGGCTGATGCATTAAAACTCAATGTACTGTAAGTAATCAAATCCCAAAGAAAAACATTTAATACAGCTGTCCAGTATGCCTGAAATATCTACTCAGTGGAACAATCAGTTTTAAGAGGATTTAAAACTGACTATTAAAATTCATCAATACCAACTGAACAGAAATTCCTGCAAGCAGGAAGGCAGGTGGCAGGGCTATCCAGTACAGAATGGCTGGGTCAAATGTGTCTCTCTGCTGACTTCATGCATCTACAATTCTTTTAGGAAGCTCTAGTATTAATTTTTCTGACTTACACAGTATCTGTATAAATTTGAAGTTCTGCTTTTATACACTATATTGGACTTGGCCAGAGACATATTTAAAAGGGTGCAAGATTTGCAAGAGCAGCTGAACACTATGTAGATTTGGGTTTTGTTTTTTTTTTTTCAAATAAGAGGTTATTTTCACAGAATCATAGAATAAACTGAGTTCAAGGGACCCACAAGGACCATCGAAATCCAATGCCTGGCTCTGCACAGCACCATTCCCAGGAGTCACACCATGTGCCTGAGAGCATTGTACCACCCCTCCTTGAACTCTGTCAGGCTGGTGCTGTGGTAACTTCTCTTGGGAGCCTGTTACAGTGCCCAAACACCCTCTGGATTAAAAGCCTTTTCCTAATATCCAACCTAAACCTCCCCTTATGCAACTTCAGCCCAATCCTTCAGGTCCTGTCACTGGTCACCAGAGAGACAAGATCAGTATCTGTCCCTCTGCTTTCCTTCACGAGGAAGTTGCACACTGAAATGAAGTCTTCCCTCAGTCTTATCCAGGCTGAACAGACTAAGTGACCTCAGCAGCTCTTTTTTATACAACTTCCCCTCAAGGCCCTTCACCATCCTCATTGCCCTACTTCGGACACTCTCTAACAGTTTAATGTCTTTTTTATGTTGTGACACCCAAAACTGCCCACAGCACTCAAGGTGAGGCCTCCCCAGAGCAGAGCAGGACAATCCCCTCCCTTGCCTGGCTGTGATGCTGTGCCTGATGCTCCCCAGGACACTCCTGGCCCTTCTGGCTGCCAGGCCACTGCTGAGTCATGTTCAACTTGCCATCAACCAGGACCCCCAGGTCACCTTCCATAGCACTGCTTTCTAGCATCTCATTCCTAAGCTGGTTCATACATCTGGGGTTGCCTCATCCCAGGTGTAGAATCTGGCATTTGCCCTTGTTGAACTTCACATGGTTGGTGATTGCTCAGCCCTCCAATTTGTGGAGGTCTTTCTGCAGAGCCTCCCTGCCCTGGAGGGAGTCAACAGCTCTTCCCAGTTTTGTGTTGTCTGTGAACTTGCTCAGTATTCCTTCCAGTCCTGCATCCAGGTTGGCAATGAAGATGTTGAAGAGCACAGAGGTGAGGATGGAGCCCTGTGGAACTCAGGTCACCAGTCTGATGTCACCCCATTCACTGTAACCCTTTGTGTCCAACTTGTGGGCCAGTTGATCACCCATCTCATGATGTATTTATCCAGCTGTGTGCTGGACATTTTGTATGTCTTATGTTGTGAGCTTCATAAACTTTGTAAATTTTTTAAGCTTTAATAATATCTCGCTCTGAAAAAATGTGGTGATTGTTCCAGGGTAGATTAATTTAGAATGCAGATTAGAAAAAATACTAAGCATCACTTTTCTTACGTTAGTACCATACATTTAGCTTCTAATATCTAAATAAGTATTCCCAAAGAAAGAAAAAGCTATTCAGCTTTAGCAGAATGGAAAAGTTAGATATAAGAGATGTTTCTCATGATCCTCTAAATTTTGGTGGTATTGCCCAGATTGTTGTTGCAGTGAAAAAAATTTGCAGTTTATGGTATTTGGAATTAATTTTTTCAGTCCCTTCTTGGCAGGTACCTAATTTGGTTGGAGTTCTGCAGATAAGTTTTTAAAACTTATTTACATAAACTGTTTATGTCTGTCATTTAGTATTTCTAGAATAGATAGGTATCTGCTCAATAAAAATCAATGTAAAAATGGGGAAAAAAATATTTTCTGTAGTTTTGTCTTTTAGAATGCTTTACCATTACACTGTATCCCTGTGATATCCAGCAGCATCTGCAACATGCTTGAAGGATGTCTGCAGTGTGGCACTGAGGCACGTTGCCTTAGCAAGAGCTCCTACAGACGCAATACCCCAGGTGGGAACTGCTGCTGCTGAGAGAATTTCAGAGCAAGTCTAGATAATGTAAGCAAGATAACTTCCTAAAATTAGTGGGAAGTCTAGACGAGTGTCATCATCTTTGCAGTGCTAAATGCCATGTGGCTTTTCCAAAATTTTTGCTATCACCCAGAGATCAGAAAGGGATTTTAAAGCGATGATGGAGGGGTCCAGTCTGTTCCCGAGGCCAGCTTGGTACTTGTTGACTTTGGTGTAACAACAGTTTGCTGGGGTGGCTAAGAGGACTGAAGAGCTCAAAATCCCCAAGCATGTTAGCGTTGCACTGTTTTTTAAGAAGGACATATTTTCTCCCAAAAGAACAACAACAACAAAAAAAGAGATTACCATGTTCAGGGAACTGACAAGTCATAAGCATAAACAATCTTTAATTGCTTATGGGAAGATGTCATAACAGATAATATGCATGATGGATTATAATTTAGAGACTGCTTCAGGCCTCCAGTCTGCCTTATAATTACAGATTAGAATGGGGTAAGAGGAAAAAGGCTGTGTAAGAACAGGGCTTCTCTTCAGGTGGTAATGGAAGAAACTTCATTCAGCTAATACAAAAATATGGTCTAAACCACACCTTCTGTTTTCACTCTGTGTCTGACAAATCATAAATCTACAGAGACCTGATTTTAGCAAATGAGAAGAAACAGAGTTTTGGAACAGAGTATCACAGATGAGTAAATTGAAAACATCAAGACTTCACCTTAGATGTTTTTTAATGGCTTTTTAAGCAAACAGAATGCAATGCAAACAAACAGTAAATATATTTGGAAATTCAAGGAGCTGCTTATCTAAAGCTGAAAACAATAGAGTCCAATAATTTTGGACATTATTTAAAGAGGACAAAGTATGAATAATGCTGAAAAAATATTTAAGAATGCTGTTCAGATATCAAAAAAAGTCTTTTCTTGTAACTGCCAAAGTGGGAAAAGTAACTGTAATTATTTTTTTAAACTGTAAACTGTTAGTAGCCTACCATGACCACAAACATGTTAGAAGACAAATGAGGCCAGATGTGTGCAAGAGTTTTATATTAGGCAAAATCAAGATGATTCTTGTGTTAAGTGCCATAAATCTAAGATTTAAAAACTGTAGAAAAAATTAATGAAAACCCAGATAAGTAGCACTTACTTTAATAAGCAACCCCCTTCTTAAATTCATTCTAGAAGTTGCAGAAGGATTGAAAAAAAACCAAAGCTCTAGTTCATTAATAGTGATTTTCAAGAGTGTTTGAAATACTAAGCTTAGTACATTAGGCTTGAATGTAAATAGTTCAAAATTAGATGACAGGACTGTTAGTCTAAAGTAGACTTTGGAAAAATAATGGAACAGTTGGAGCTACTCTGTTTTATGTAATTACGTAAAGGAAATACCAGTTACAAATTGTACAATGGGATGAGAATTTCTGTAGAAGTTGTAAATTCATATGCATAAACCATTTCTCTTAAGCTTAGAATATTAAAATACTTGAGGACTGAATGGATGAAGAGCAAGCTGAGTGTTTTACCTGCTATGAAGGAGGCTACAAAGAGGGAGAAATTTTGGCATTGGGGGAATGAAAATAGTGAAAAAGGAAGTATCAACTAGGTAACATGGGGATTTGGGAAAGCAGAGTATGTCCTACTGCAGCTGGATATGATGTTGGATGTCCAGTGTTAGAGACTGTCCATGGGTTGAACCTCCTATCCTGTGGTCAGAGGAAGGTTTACTCTAGAAGGGACTTAATTCTCAATGGTTTCTAGTGGGACACAGGAATCAAGGGGACTAAGCAGGTTCACTGGAGAGCTTCAGGCAGAGCAGGAAGCAACAATCTCTGGTATTGTCTTAATCTCTAAAATTCTTTGTTGCACTTGTGTGAGCAATGCATGAAGCATTCATGATAAAATCAGAAGGGCATGTAGAAAAATTAGGAAGATATGATGCATCCATCAGTTCCCACAACTCCAGGCAGAACTTCAAGGGCAATAATATTCCTGAGACCTGAGGGAGGATAGGGAGAAAAGAGTCTGTTTGGTTTTGTCTTTTTTGTTTTCTGGAATTAGACACTGCGAACCTGCTAGTATGTAGCCTAAGATCATTTTACACTGATCCAGTCATACTGTTTTTTGCTATTAATTCTACTTGACTCAGAAATTAGAGAATATAAAATTATCTTTTAGACGTAATCTTCATTGAAATATTTTGGGGAAGGAGTATGGTCACAATTCTAAATATATTGAATTGCTACAATGAAAGTAATAATTATTTTGTCACACAATTCATGCTTAATGTCATGGAAGTTGCCATGGTGATGTCAGAATTTATTTGTTACAATAGGTTTAGTATTAATTTGCTTTCATCTCATTTCCATTTGAATGGTATTATGACTATGACTTTTTCAAAGACCAATTGTAACAGTAGTTTTGAGGTGTTATAGATCTACTGTGTTTAGAGATCAGGAGGTTCTAGCACAATTAATTTCAGGTCTCACATAAGTAAAGTCTTATAGTTATTGCATCAATCACAGTAGTTTTTAATCTAAAGCGATGCAGCCAATTTACTGTAGACTAGACCTGAAGACTGATGACTGTTATCTTACCTTTCATAATTAATACCATGAACATAATAATCTAAATTCAATTATACAGAAGCCACTATGTGAATGTTTATGAGAAAAAATGGAGCAAAATGTGGGGTCAGTAAGACATCTGTACATCCTCTGTATATTCCTTAGGGTACAAATTTCTCAGCAACTGTAACTGTAATTATGACAGGAAATCCATGTTTCTAGTAACTTGGGAAACTGCATTTGTATTTATTAGGCATTCTAGGCTGTGTTGACCAAAAAACTACAGCTTTTTCTAATTAGCGTTCTATATGTATTTTAAAACAAGGAATCTCTCTTATGTACAGGATGTGACTCCATGCCTAAGGTCTGCTTTTTGGTGCAGGTGATGTTTGGGACTGAGATGTTTGAGCCTTAGTACTTCAGGAAAACATCTCATTCTGCAATGGCTAAAAAAGAATGTTTAAAAAAAATTGAATAAATGATATGTACAAATCAGACTTTTCTAAAATTTTCATTTCATTTTAATAATTGCACCCATTGATAAGCAACCTAACTTGAGGTTGAGCTTAACTCAAATATTTGTGCAATTATTTATAAATTAGGAAAATTCTCATAGTAACTGGAAGTGAATATATGGTGCTCAAGGTTGGTTGCCTCTGTATCCAACCTTCACATCAGTAAAATCAAGAATGACCCATGCTTACAAATTTGATTCAGATTATTTATTGCAGGGAAGGAATCTGCATCAGGATTCTTTAATGTGCACTTTGAACTTTTCACCTCCTGCCAGTGTAATTTGAGTTTTATTTAGTTTTAGTTTCAAGTCTCTCATGCCATAGCACCATATTCTTCCCAATTTATGAGCAATTCAGCATAAAACCTGCAAAATTTTATATAGTGATCACAAGCTGATTTTCCATATGCTACTGTTAGTTACTACTTTTTGATTAATTTGGGAAATAGGTCTGTTACTTGAGTAAATATTTAGATTTAAGGACTCAATAAGGTCATTATATGCATCAGTTTTTTTCCCTTTTCTTTCACCTGGCATCTGCTTCCCTTCTGAGTGAGAAACCATTTCAAAAGGGACAAGAGTGCATCATTCATTGCTAGAGCTGCTGCTCTGGAACCCTGGAAGAGGGGAATGGGTTTCTGCCTTCTTTTGGTCTCTGGAGGAATTCTGAATCCTGAATCAAGGCCTATATTTCAAAGTTTGTATACTACATTTTATTAAGAATAAATTAAGTAGCCTTTTTGTGAACCTGCTGGGGGGTCTGTTTTGCTATCATTGTTTGTATTTGAATAAAGAAGAAATCTGTTTTGAGCCTCCACCAGAAGCTGCAATAGGAGTTTCTTTCACAACTCAGGAAGGATTTCAAAGTGTCTATTGAAATTTCTAACTAAGAGAAGATATGATCTCTGGAGTGTAAGAGTAATGTGTTGCTTGATAGGTATAATAAGGAAATTGATGCTGTTTGAAATTTCTGAGTGTGCACTCTCCAGTGCAGTAGGATGACAACTTTAATGTCTGCATCGTAAAAACTCAAAATTTATTAAGTATTGTGAATTTAATAACTCATGCATGGGGTGCAACCTGGAGGCCATTGAGAAAATGAGCTGTTCTATCAGCCTGTCAGCAAAAGAAGATCTGGAAGAAGTAGAAGTGTCCATGTTTGAGGACCATGCCTAATGCTGACACAGTAGCTCTTGGATTTGTTTGCTCATGGGTAGGATCCTGGTATTACAAGAGGCTGTGGTTTTATCCATCAGGGATGAGCTGTGACAGCATCATAAGGTGCAGTCAGGAGGTGACACTGATGGTCATGGATCAGTTTCCAGTGCTGTGATTGAGTGGGTGGGATGTGACATGACTTCATGAGAGCTCTTCAGGAGGGGATGACATAAATTTTTTGACAACTTTGTAATTGATGTGTCAATCTTCCAGGACAGTAAATCTGATTAAAATGGAAATTGATTACTGAGAGGCATTAAAAGGACTGGTTGCTTATTGGTTGCTGTTAGATGTCTTATAAATTAATATCTACTTTCTTCTAACTTGGATCGGATGGTAAACCTGGACTCCCACAAGCACTGTGATAAGTGAGCAGCCCAATATAATTATAGCCCAAATGAAATCTTTTACTCTGACCTCTAGGAGGCACCAGTGCTAATAATAGTAATGGCTTATTTGGCATAGAAATTAGAACTAAATCTCATTGTCCCTTGAAATTTTAAGGGACAAAGAAATTGAATGTCAAATAAAGGTAGTATTAATAACATAAAGGTAGTATTAAATAATATAATGTTTTGAAACACTTTGCATGCCTGCAAACCCTTCCACACTTCTAAAAACTGGGTAAATACAAAAAGGAAAATTGTCAAAATAATCTATGCCTTGAATTTAATACTAAATTAGGATGCTATTTTATCAAACACTAAATTCATGTGCTTGGCCAGTTGTGATAGTCTATTCTTAAATTCCTATTTATCTTTGTAGCAGCTGTTAATGTTTCCTGTTCTTTTTACATAGATATTGTACTGTCACTGCTGGAATTTTTTGTGTTGTTTAACATTCAAAACCTGATTGCATGTGAAATCCTTTAATAGAGTTTGGATGGTTACTTTGATGGCAGATGTCCAGTTTTATTAATAAAAATAAAAGAGGGGAGTGAATTATCTAAATTGCTTCTCTTTAAAAACTGATAGAAAACTTACTGCAAGAGTGGTCATACTGTACTTGCTTGGAAAAGAGTTGTTTTGTAGAAATTTTGGACAACTTTCTTTAGTTCTAATAGAATACTCCATGCTATTTCCTTTTTAGTTAATGTCATGGAGCTGGTTTCTTTTACTGAAGATGTTATGAGACTGTGAACAAAAACTTCATGAGGCATAAACATTGTGCCTTTGCTGAACTTCTTCAAAAGTGCTGTTATTAGAAATGTCTGCATCTGAGAGATGAAAATTTAGTGCTTTCAAAATCTGCTCTCCATACCCTGAAGAAGGAAAATCTACCTGAAATTCAAAATAAAAGTTCAGCACCTGTGTCCTTGAAGGAACATGAAGTGAAATAGAATAAAAAGGAGTATGTTTGAGAGTATCAAGAGATACTTTATATAAATTGGGATCATACTGATCTCAGCAGCAACACATAATATGTATGTATTCAAAACATTAAAACACTAAAGTGTCAGGCAATAGAGGTGCACATTAGGAAATGAATATTTTCATATCTGGTGTTTTAATTTTTCTTTTACTTGGTTTTGTCTTGATTTCTCTTACAGATTTTTTTTCTGGTCAGGGCAAAAACAGAGCTGTAGGCTGGGAAACTGAGCTGTGGGAAAGGTTTCTCAGACACAAACTATGTCTATGTATCTGTGCTATGTGAATATACTGAGATTACCTGCAGTACAGGTGCATTAAAAATTATTGATTCATCTAGAATATCCATGGACCAGCTGTACATGAACCAGGTAAGACTAGAAGGGCTGGATTCTTTGTGTACTATGTAAATTTTTTAAAAACATTTATAGTAGCCACATTCTTGGGTTTTCTGGGTATTTGGCAGCCTGTTTGGACGAAGACTATTGTTTGGCAGCAACAGCACAGCAACATCTGATGTCCCCATCAAAACTCTTAAATTCACCAAAAGCACGATTTCTGAGTGGAAAGTATAATTGTGGTAACTGGTGTTTGGAGACCTTAGAGAAATCAATGCATTGAAAGAAAATTGAATGAATTAAGGCCAAAAACTATTTCATGTCTCACTAGTAACAGATGGAAGATATTTCAGCTCTCCATGGGACTCAAAACCAGGGATGCAGCTTTTTCTGGTTTGTATTTTAATCTCGCTAAAATTTGGGGTTGCCATTCCAAATAAGCAGGTTTTTTGACTGCCCTGGGTCTCTTTTACTGAATAAAATCACTAGAGTTCTTACCTAGATCGTGTTTATCAACAGCAGTACAACGAATACAATTTCAGAACAATACAGTATTATGTTCTCTATGGTGTTGCATTACTCAGCTAAAAATTCATAAATGTTAAAATATGTGCCCCAATTTTTTTTTGCTGCAAGTCTCTTGCTTGGTTCCTGATCCTTAGAATTACCCTGGGACACAGTCCTGGGAAAATACAACATCCATAGCAAAGCTGCAGTGCTCACTTGCAGTGGGCATCCCTGCACCCTCCAAGGAGCTTTGAGGACTGCTCCTGCACAAGGTGTTCTGAGCAGCAGCTCAGGGTGATTCCTCACTCTGCTTCTCCTTCCTCGTCCAGCTAGCCTCCCAACTTGGTGACCAGGAATTTGTGTGCTGGAGCTTATACTGCCACATCAGAGAACTGTGCACAGAGATAGTGTTCAAGGTAGCAAAACTTGTATATGCATCTGAGACTCTCAATCTGCAGTCAGTGCTGGTTGCTGAAAAAAGTAGAAAAGCTGAATGGATTCCATGCCCCACCTTGCAATAATTTTTTTTTTTCCTTGAGAAACACACTTGAAAGGATTGCCAAGACTTTAGGTTTAGCTGAAACGCAGGTGTGCAATTCAACTGTTGGAGGTGCAAGTTAAATGTACTGTATGGACTGCCCATTACAACAAAAAGTAATTTGCTCTATCTCACTAATCTAAGCAAAAAGAAATTGCAATGATCAATCTTGTATAAAATAGACAAGGAAAACTCAGCAATTTAATGTTAATTGAGTTATCATTCCAAAGCTCATATTGATTTTTAAATTGCATTTACAAAATGCCCAGTAAAGTCCAAGGCTGAATATATGTGGCATCTACTTTACACTTACAGAAAGAGATTCCTGGTCATAAAGCCAGCAGGTCAGAAGTTTCACAAAGCAGACCAAAGTTGCCTTATAACATACCAGCAGCCTATATATTCTTTTTTATTTTCCCATTGTTTTTCCCTTTTTTTTCCTGTCAACATTAAGGCAAAAAAAAATCTGTTGAGGTCACAAAATTAGGCTAAGAATACTTGTGCTGAGGGAGATTGGCATTGCAGACTCCTGAACGTTATAAGATTTCAAAGGGGTATTCACCTCTTTGGCTTTGTTGAGATTTTCCTGGCTCTTGGGTCTTCAAAGAGATAAGAGCAGTTGTTGATTGCAGTAAAGTTGTTTATTGCATGAGCACATCAGTCTCGAAGGCAGAGTTCAAGGTATCAAAGTCCATGCTAAAAGCTTTCTGGCGTAGGGTTCTGATGTTTCGAGCAGAACAGCAGCAGCAGCTCCTGCAGATTTTTCTTCTTCATTATCCACCCTGCACCCTGTTACAAGGGCCTTTTATTCCTAAATCCTCCAATCAGCTAAAAACACGATTCTAAAACATTCTTTCTAAAACAATCTAAGCTTAATTCTAATGAGCAAAAGTAGTATGAAAATAGTGTCAGTTCTTACCCAAAAAAGACAATTATAATATTACATATTTACACAAATGTACTATCTGGTTTCTTACTTAAAATTTGCATATATAATTTTACCTATTTATGTGAGTAGTTCTATCTGTTTACTCATATAGTTCTATCTATTCTAGAAATGCAAGCAAAGCTCTGCTATGTCTGGAACTAAGTTAAACTTGTGAAAAATAACACTACTGAACTTTAAACTAGGCTTTTGGGCCTCTTACAAGCTATGCAGACTTTTAAGGCACTTAAGATATATTTCTACTTAAAACTAAAATTTACACTTCTGTTTCATGTCTATGTGCTTAATATATTTCAGCTTATCTAAAGGTTCCAATTCAATCCCTGCATTACTTTCTCTGAGGGACTTAGGGCTTCTGTTTCATGCATTTCAACAATGCTTGGTGATGTTTTTATTTTAACTCCTAAAGGGACCAGTTGGGACACTGTTATCATGACATTTTTTCAAGACCTCACCCACTGTTTTTCTCTGAAAAACCGAGCAGGCACAGCATTGACTTTTCTGGGTGCTCTAGTTGTATGTCATGGGATGGATTTGCTGTGTGATGGATCTACTGTTTGAGAAATGGCAATGTGAATTGAGAATGACAAAGTAATGTGGAATGGACTGAAGCCTACTGCCATCAAAAACAATATAAATGTAAGTTTCTATCTGCCATCTGACTCCCTCATAAAATAATAGTAGCTGTCAGGTAAAGAACCTGCAAGAAATAATGAAGTTTAAAAAAACATTTCACTTCTATGTTTTCTCTTATGAGCAGTGCTGATATATGTAGTTTATGATGTTCACATGACCAACAGTGCACCGCCTTTATGAAGTCATGTTGTTATATATCACACACCCAGAAGCAACAAGGTATTGAGAGAAATAGCAATTGAAGGGAGCAATCAAGTTCTAGGTGTGCCAATGTAATTAATCAAGAAGACAGACTGTGTGCCAGTGCTGCTTAATCACCTCTCTGGTGCTTGATGAGGCATGGTATAAAGTTGAAACCTTCCAGCGTCTTCAAGTGGAACATTAATCAGCAGTGTAAGACAGTTTGTGCCACTTAGTAACAACGTGGATGCCTTGAAACTCTGTCTTGCTTCAAGGAAAGGCCTTGGGCTCAGTAACATGTTGGGTAAGTCTAACCCGGACTCTACTGCTTGTTTCATCCCACGTCAGCATGAAGTCTTGGTGCCAGTTCTGACCACTGGCTCTTAGTATTCTTTACCCCTGGAGCAGACCTTGTTCTCACATTCCTGGGCTGTCTGACAGCCCAACAAAGCCGGACCCTGCCATCAGGCTACCAGGGAAATACTTCACACATTCAAAGGATTGCTGTTACTTGGGCTTTTGCCTCCTTTGGTTTTGGCTTTCTGTTGTAGGTTACACAGAAAGGACTAATGATCACAGTGCTGTAGAAGATAATAAGAGGAGGACAGAAGCTCTCAGCTCCCATGGCACTTTTCTGTTGGTACTGACATGGAAGTGAAGTTGTACTCATCCAGAGCAGCCTACCAGACTGATGAGACTTCTCTGAAGACATCCCTTCTAATGACAGATATATCCAGCCTTTTCCTGAAATATCACTCCTGCAGAACCTTCCTGAAGTTCCTTTTAAAATCAAGTTTAAAACATAACTCCAGTAAGATGATGATAGAGGGTGTTGATTGGAAATAAATGAAAGGCAAGAGAAGAAATGATAAAAGGTTTAAGTAGACATTTTACTCAGCAGATGCCAAATTTTGTAACAGAAATCACTGGATAGTAATCAAAGGATGGCCATCCTTTTATGCCATTTGCTTTGTAGCAGGAAGTAAATTTGAAATAGCTGATACAATTTGGTCTAGGATGTTTAACCATGACAGCATCTTACCCACAGTGGGGTAAAAATGCTCTCAGGTTCCCAACAATATGTAATGAAATTTTGTTGTGGAGAACTGGAATCTCTGCTCAAAGATGACATTAAGTAACACTTAACTAAGTGCTATTGATTTTTACGATTTAAAGGCTTGGTAGGTTGAAGAGTGTAACATCAAAGATGTTACATTTATAGAAGAACATTTATAGAAGAACATTTAAAACAAAACAAACACAAAAAACAAAAGGAGGAGAAGTTAGAGACAAGATATGAAAAGAAGGTGTGTGTCTGTGATTGTAGATGGTTATTTTCAAGCATCAGAGGTAGGTTTAAAGCTGTCTTCCAGGGTGCAAATGATAGCAAAGCTACAAGACTCAAAGACTCAGTTCTGTGATCCTCAGTGATGCATGCCTGTGCCTTCTCTTCACAAAAGTCTTTTGCAATTGGCTAGTGTGCAGGTCATTTCCTGGAATGGAGAGGTTTTTGGAGGCTCACTCACTGGAAAGGCAAACAGTATAGGACTGTGCTCTACTAAAAATGCTGTATTGCTCTCCTTCTGCTATCTTTTAAGTGAACTAGTTAAAATTTACCTGAAAAGAATTCATTGCTATTCCCTTAGTTTGAAAAAGATCCTGTATCTGTAGATCCACAGAATATTCCAAGACATTCTTCACGGGAGACCTTGTCAAAGGCAGTGGATGTGTTTTTACTGGGCAAACATTTATTTCTGGGGAGTACCTTATAACACAGCCCACAGAGGGTATTTCAGTCCCTGTCAGTTAAGGAAAAAAGACCAATTTGGGTCTTTGAGAACAAAAAATTAAAGATGAAATCTGAGCCCCAGAAGTGCTTTTACTTTTACTTCGTTACTTCTCTGCTCTTGTTGAATGAGTGGTGACATCACACCCATCAGAGTAGACACCAAGAGGGAAAATATCAGCCCCTCTTCTTTTCATGGAAACAGCAGCAAAGCACAGAATATCTTTGAACTTCAAGATTTAGCACAGAGCACCAGGGTTACACTCTTGATCTCCAGTCAGTAAGGCAGAGATGAGGGTTCATCAAGGGTTAGATAGATGTTTTCTGAATTGTAACAGAACTGTTAAACCTATTAGAAAAGTTCTTACATCTTTCAGTCAAGACAGGCTATTACTAAAATTTAACAGTGTTAATATGTTGCCAGAGGATTTTAATAAATATTAAAATTATGTGTGTGAATCTTCTGATTATTTTCACTTTTATTAATGTTAGGTTTATTTTTAGCAAGTTATGCTGGACCATTTCTATCTTGCTAGTTCCATTAAGTGTCTTTGTCAAACTTCTTTCTTCTTGAATGTAATCAAAATAATCTAATTTCTTACATTGGCTCATAGAATTGGAGATGCTGCCAAAGAGATACATCAATTCAGTCCTGTAAAAGCTGAATCTGAACTTAGACTTTTGAAATCTGAGTGTGTCTGGAGATCAGATATTTAACTGACATCAATATAAGTCATCATTTCCAGACATATCAATCAAAAAGGCTTTTCTCTGCAAATCCTATAACTTGAATACCGGTAAAAATGATACCAGACACACACACACAAGCACAATCAAAACCAGAATAAAATCAATTTCTGTAAAAAAAACATTGAGTTTACAGGCAGGAATTCAACTTTATATTTTCAGTTCCCTGAATTACGTTTTCTGCTTAATGGTTTTAATTTTAATTTAATGTGAAATGTAAGAAATCAATTATATCTTGTTTCCTTCCTGAAAAAAAAACCCAACAAAGTGAAACAAAACAAAGAAAAACCCACTAAACCCTAACAAATTAGTTAAGATCATCCAGTGATTCCTCACATCTGTTTTATAAGGGTAAAATGTCTGCTCTACTTAACTGGTCATATTCTGTGTTTATAACTACGTGCACATTTGAACTAAATGTAGTGACAATTTTGTCCCAAAATAGAGCTGAGGTTTGAGTGTATGAGCAGAAGCCTGTGAGGAACAGATATTAGCACATATGTTCTTTTTTTTTTTAAAGAAGCCACTCAGTTGGCCTGCTCAGAAGATTTTTTTATAAATAGCATCAATCAAACCTCTAAAATCTAAAGCCATTTTGCAGCATCAAGAATGCAAAATGGGAGAGAGAAATCTGGAAAGCAAATAGTGTTAGGAAAAAAAATGAATGCTTACTATACTTGATATGTAAATTCAATTCAGGGAACTTTATACATTTATTTTAATCAAGTAATAGTATTTAATTTCATCTCCAGTCTCTCTTTCCAGTGATGTTTCTAATTGTGTTATTGCGAGAGGAATAAGTACTCTAACATTGCTCTTTTGAGTTAAATGACTCTGTCAGAAAAATTTAGACTACTGTATTTCAAAAATTTAATTTGTAGTGCTCATTTGTTTTCAGGGAATTTTTGGAGGCTGGGGAAATAAGTTGTCTCTGTCTTCAGACCACAATGAGGCGATTGTAACACACCTGCTGTCAGGCTATGAGTCAGTGCAAGACCCAGAAATAGAGGCTATATGTCTCTAGATGCCTGGTTTTGTACTCTAGTGGCCTGACCCTATTTTCTCTGGGACAATTCCTGTGCAGTGAAGTTGCTGGGACTCCTGTTGGTGTCAGTAAGTTTTGCAGCTGTTTCCCTGATTAATCCTGTATTTAATGACCAACTGGAATCACAAGAGAATTTGTATGACTCACTGACAAAGTTCAATTGATGCAGCAGCTTTATTTTGTTTCACTCAAAAGTTTTTGTGCAGAAGAAATGCCGCCAGTAGTATCGTCAGTGCTTCAAGGTTGCCCTCTAGCAATCAGAAGCCAGTGGTGGATCTGAGCAGCTGCATGTTATGTAAAGCTAAAGGAGGTCTGCACTCAAAACATAAATGGTGCACATGGAAAGATTTAGCTTCAAAATGACACACAGCTCTTTGACCTGTCTCTTTTTGCCCTATCTTTATTTAGGCATTGAAAAGCTTTCCCTGATTTATTTGATTATACCAATTTACAGCAGGGCATGAGGGGTGAGAGAAAGGTACAGGCAAGAGTCAGCCCCTTGTCTCGCTCATGCATCAGACACACTGAAAATGGAGTGCACTCTCACTTCAGTCTTTACTATCATGTTCTCTTGTTCTTCTATGTCATAAGAGTTTGGAGAAGAAAATTATATTTCCTTAAAAAAAGAAAGGGGCCAAAAATAGAAAAAAGTGTTCTTAAAAATTTGTCCCGTAATTTCTTTAGATATGAACAGATCTTATCCACACTTAAAGAATTACGGACCTTACACCACCATATATCTGTTCTATGTTTCAGTGTAATTAAACTGTCTAATCTTTTGTGATGACTAATCTCTTTTCAGATTAATGATAGTGCATACCTGTTATTTTTATCTTGAAATGCATACATAGAATAGATACATCTTATTGTGTTGCAGTTTCATTTACTCAGTTGAAATGTATTTGTGTGGAAGTGGGTGGTGTTTTCTTCTGTTTTATTTCTCTCTCCTTTGTCAGTGATGACAGCTGGAAAATGTCTTCCTTGAAGTTTTCTAAACCTTATACAGTGAGAGATAAGATATTGAAATGATGATTTCTGTTGGAAATACTTTGATCTTTTAGGGCAGGACAATACTCTTAATTTTCCTTCCTGCCTCCTCTTTTGCTCCATAATTTTTGTTGTATCTTGTGGCCTATATATAAAGTTAATGGACACTTCTGAGGTCATAGTAGGAGCAAGATAGTTTTCAGAATTGTAGTAGCTACTGTTTGCACAATATCTATATCTGAATTCTTCCTTTTCCTAAGTCCTTTTCCCCTGTTACTGTGCATTTAAAATGAACCCATTAGATTAATTCATGTTCTATTTTCTCTTCCTCTCAGGACCTACATCTGTGATTAAATTCTTGTAACTAGGTATGAATTTTCCCACCTCCTGCTTTCCTTATCCATGTTTTGCTTTTGGGGTTATTTTTTTTGGTGGTAGACCACTGAGTCTCAGGCTTATTTTTCTTCAGTGTTGCCATTTTCTTCACTTTGGTTTTGCTTCGGGTTTCATACTCACTTTTATTTCTGTTTAAAGAACTGGTTACTTACCTGATCCGTTTTACTTGCATAATTGTAATTGTGTATTTCTGTGGTCATTTGCATTATAGTTCCTTCAAATGTTTTATTCACAACAAGGAATTAAAAGAGAGAGAGATGGAAAAACACTGCTCCTGAATCATATGCCCATTTCTCTATCTGTTGTGATACAGGAGACATAGCATGATCCAGCAGTTTTCACTTGCAAACATATTTTTATTAATTTTAAGGCATATAAACATAATTTGTAGCATTTGAAACTCCTTGAAAATTGTTCTTCCTGTGCTAGTTATTTATATTTCAAAAACCTATGCTAGAATTTTTCTGTGCCTAATGGAATAATTTATCAATTTAATACTATACTGATTATACAGACTAAATGGAATGCAACACACGTCAATCTCTCTTTTAGTCTGATTGCAATGGGAAGAAACGTTTTCATGAGAGAGTTGGTATTAATAGATGATAAGGACATAATGCAGAGTTCAGTTATTTTTAACTTTTCTTTTAACAAGCTGTTCTGCAGAGCACATGGAATGAAATCATAACTAAAGATTAAGGTTGATCAGAAATACTGTGATCTCTCTGTAGAGAAAGACCCATGTCTGTCATTTTGAGAGAAAAATCTAGATTTATTAGAATCACAGAATGGGTTGGGTTAGAAAGGACCACAGGGGGTCATCAGCTCCAACCTCTGTGCTCAAGCAGAGTCATCCCAAAGCACTTTGCACAGGATTGTGTCCAGATGGCTCTTAAACATCTTGAACATTTAATCCCTCAATTGGTGTGCCCAAGAAACTGCCTAATTGCCCTGTCCCTCCTTTTTTTTTCAGGGCATAATGGTGGGGTTGGGTTTTTTGTTCTTTCATTGGCAATTGGTTAAATTGTGGTAAGTGAATAACTGATTTTTTATGTTAAAGATAATGTCTAAATTGTGTCAACTTCAAAGATGGGGTGAGAGAATCTCTAGCTGGGGGAAGCTCCCTCCACCCCAGAGACTCTGGAGCTGCTGTTGGTTCTCTTGTTACCTTCAACAGAAGAGAGAATATTCTCTGTTTCTAAAAGCAGTGCAGGGTTTCTTTCATAATTCTTTTCTTGCCTCTGACTTCAGCTGACAAAACCTCTAGTTGTAGCGCATGGGGAAGAGGTTTACTTAGGGCAGGGAAGTACTGCCCACATCCCAGGGACATACAAGTGATTGTATTCCTTATTTATGTGGCTGTGAGTTGCACAAGGACATGGGAGGATGGTGCTGCCAGTGGAAGGGGAGCAGCACTCTTTGAGTGCTAATCAGGGAAACTGGAAATCCCTTGTGCTCTATTACTGGGCTCAGTATCTTGTGGTAGAGTGAAGCAGCTAGGGAATGATTGCTCTCATATTTCAGCACCTCTAGGAGTGACATTGGAGGTGAATTTGGTGTTGGTGAAGGCAAAGTGCCTTCAACCTAGTGCCCAAGCAAAGGGATATATCTGGGGCCTGGATGAGTTTCTGTGTCTTCTAATATGAGACCTCTGCCAGGAAAAAGCCTAATGGTTCCTTGCAGAAGTACAAAAATTTTAAATAATTTTAACAGTTTTTCTTTCCTCATGGGTGTCATCTCAGCATTTCCCTGTCTTTTCATGTGTGCAAAGTCTTGTCATAAAATTTCAAGGTATTTTGTTTCCCACCTATACCTACCCCCTTAATTTAAATGTGACTTTATAATGCTGACTTGATAAGGACTTTAATTACACCCCTTAGAAGTGTGTTTCCAGTAATGCATTTTTTTTCTGCATCATTTGTGGTGATGCCACAATCTTTTTTAGTTCTTGAAATTAATGTGTGCCAAAGAAATACTTGTTTACATCCTTGGATGAAATCTTCAAAAGCAGCTTGGCAATTATTTGAAGAGATGAATCTGAAGAGAGTTTTAATTTAATATTTAATTTCATTAAGGATCTTGGAGCACAAAATAAGAGAGCATTATTTATAACACAAAGCTCTGAGTGCTCCTCAGTAGAGAGGAGGATCAGAATAACATATAGCAGAATAGGGTCATCTGGAGGAGACAGTAATAGAAATATAATTATATTCACTAGGGCAAAGGCCCAAGGTTGTGTTGTTCCTGTTATTAGTCTTTAGGGACAGGAATAACTACAGAAGAAGAAAGACTAAAGAAGTATGAGGCAATGACAGAATGAGAAACCAAAATGATACGTTAAGGAATACAATAAGTGTAATTTTAGTATTTTTCAGACGAGGAGTTTCTTGTAATACAGAAGCTACCGAGACTTCATCAAGATTTTTTGGATGTATTTCTGTCAGACACTGCTTAACTGGAGCTAGAAACGGCTTTGGAGATTATCTGAGGAATAGTAAGCCTCTGTTATGAAGGCAAAAGCTTGGCTTTAAGTTGCTGAAATGTAGGAACCAAAATGCAATTTCCAGTAACAGCAAGTGGATAGTACATAGGGTAAATAACTACTTAAACACCAAAAATGGTGATGGGTTCTTTCTAGATATCTTTTGAGAACTTAAAACAAAAAAAAATAAAATATTTCATTTCACACTTTGTGATTTTTCACAGCACTGACCCACAGTGTCTGCTATTTTGTCTCTGATAGAAGGTGATATACAAGGAAAATAAGGGAACCTTGCCATAGTGTCTCTTCTCTGTACTATTCCACAACCCTTAGCAATTTTTGCAATAGACAGGGAGTAGATGTTAGAAAATGTTCTAGTTCTTTTACCTATATCCCTATGAAATAAGAACTTAGGTTCTTAGGTTTTGGTTAGGTAGTATTTTGTGTTTTGGTTTTTGTTTGGGTTTTTTTTTAAAGAATTTATATTCATCTAAATCCAGAAGTTAAAATTACTTTGACATGTAATGAAATTCTTTTAATAGCTTGAACATCTGTCCTAAAAACTGAACACTTTTTAAATACTCTGAAATCCACATATCAAGAAATGAGTCTTCTATATTGGACTGAAGACTTACATGCTAGTTGTTGTGTTGTGGTGAGCACTCTCTTCTTTCCTGCTGGTTGTAGCCAGAGGCGGCCTCGTCCTCCTGCAAGGAAGCATCACTGCTAGAACGCAGGGTGCTCTCCTTAGGCGCAGTCCCAAAAACCGAGAGTGGGACAGTGCCCCCCGAGCTGCAAGCGGTGCTGGCCAGCTTGCTGGGATGCTCGAGAAGGCCAACCCTTCTTCTCTCTTGCCCCGCTGCTGCAGCTAGTTAGTGCTGCAAGTGGTAGATACATAAATTTTATGTTTGTTACATGTGCATGGCTGTGCCTCTGTGTTTTGCCAGAAACACACTGTTCAAACCGGAATGGAGGAGTCTAGTTCGTAATACTCACAAAAGGACTTCAAAGTCCAAGAGAATGAGGGTGCTTTTTCAGCTGGAGGACAGGAAAAACATGAGCTTGATGATATCACATACACTGATTGATCACTGGGTGATGTGGGGAAGGGGTCAATTTGTCTCCTCTTCAATATCCTTTTGTCTGGAATTCTCAGAATGATATTTGGAGACATATATATACTGTCCTCAGGGCCAGACCCTGGATCAAGCAGGAGATCTGCCTCTCTGGTCTAGAGCAATGTCCTGCTTGCGTTTGCTGTGAGGACCCCATAATCTTGTAGTGATAGTTGCAATTTTAAAAGGTAACTGAATGCTATTTCCTTCTTTGAGGGGCAGTCTGTGTATGAATGCTTGCAAGGAGGGCATGTGATGGAAGTGCTGTTGTTGGGAACAGATGGAATTCTCTGCATGTGCTTTTTAACAGTGCCTTTGGCCAACTTTGAAATCCTGTCCACTTTCAGGTGGCTGTCTTATGAAGTCACATTTAAAAAGTGGTTTTAAACTATTCCATTAGGTAAAATTTCAAAGGGAATTGTGACATTTCAGACTCTGCCGTAAGACTGTTACATGTCTTTTTATTTTTCTCAAGAAGAGAGTAACTTACAAGTTCTTTCCTCAAGCTGGCCACTGAAGTAAGAAGGCATGCTATAGAAGTCTTCCATCATGTCCAGTAGAAAAGGCTTTGAAAAATATCAAAATAATAAATGTTAAAGTGATCATAAATTCTAATTTTAAGTTATTGAAAATAAAAATTAATTTTTTGGCAGTTGGGCATTTGTCCTCTTCAGAAACATCTCTTTTTTTCCTTCACAGATCATGGGACAAGTACTCCTTTTTAAAGCAATTCTCCACATTATGACCCAACCCCTCCTACCTCCATAGCTCCATTTAGCCAGCACAGGCTTTCATGCTCTGCATGGTTTCACACCCATACGGTGATGGTTCACCAGTGAAGGTGCTGTCCCAGCATCTTGCACACAAAGGAGAGAAGCAGCACAGTGTGGGGGCAGGAGTGGGTTGAGAAGGCTGCTAACTAAGCCCAGATTGTGTATCTGGGGCATAGGAGGAGAGAGCCTCCTTGGGAAACTTGGGTTCCCAAGCCCATTTGGGGCTTGCCTGAGTCTCAGGTCCAGAGAAGCAGCCCTGCCCTGCTTCCTGATCACCTGCCCGATAACCAAGGCTACTTAAGTGTTTCTGTGCCCCAATACCAATATTACTGAATTTACTGGACTTCATTTTGTCCTGACCCAGATGATTTTACTGCTGGTTTGTATTCGTTACTCTGCTCTCATTCTGTACCTCAAACCTAGAACTTGTCAGGGCCTGCCTTAATTCCCTTAGAGGGAGAGACCAAGAATATTTTATACATTTAAAGGTGACAGTGTAGCCATGACATTTTCTGAAAAATCCTTTCCTTAGGATTTTTTCTCCAGAAAAGCTGAGAAGCCTCAGGAACAACATGTAAACAATGATTATCTGCTGCTCTGGAATGCAACAGGTGGATCCGTGATTGGTTTCATGTGGTTGTTTCTAATTAATGGCCAGTCACAGTCAGCTGTCTGGACTGTCAGTCACAAGCCTTTGTTATCATTCCTTCTCTTTTCTTAGCTAGCCTTCTGATGAAATCCTTTCTTCTATTCTTTTAGTATAGGTTCAATATAATAGATATAAAAAAATAATAAATCAAGCCTTCTGAAAAGGGAGTCAAGATTCTCATCTCTGCCCTCATCCTAAGACCCCTGCGAACACCATCACATGACAGTAACGTGTTCTATGACAATGAATGTCTTTCTTTCCTAAAGGAAATATATAAGGATTTATATTTTTTAGTCAATTTTTTTTGTTTGTTTTTTCTATTACTGATTGCCTATTTTAAAATAAGATCATCAAAACATATTTTTTTACCAAGATCATCATAAAATCATATTTGTTTCACTAAAATATTTGGTCAGCAACTTTACTGCAAACATCACTTGTGGTTTTTTGTTTGGTTTATTTACAGTTTCTGATCAAGCAGCATTTGAGGACTGGAATCTCTGTAACTATATACTATATTTTTCAATTTGTGCTGGTTTAGTTTCCAGAAAAAAAAAAAAAAAAAGCTGCATTCAGTAGGAACTAAAGCATATGTAACAGTGCTATGATGGAAGCATCCTGCAAAGGCCACAAATCTCTTCTGTGGTGTAAAATGAATTGGTTGCTTGGCTACCAGATTCTTTTCTGGCTTTGAAAAGTAGTCTTCTGATGCACATTAAATCTGTCTTGGGGTTAAGTCCTCAGTCACTATAAATTTCATAGCTGACTACAGCCTCACATAACATTAGAACTTAAAAAAAAATTAGAAATCCACTCACTGAGGATTTTCTTTCACTCTTTTTCTTAGTGAATCACTTATCTTGTGAGGATAACTTTTATTTAAAAAGCTAGAATTCTTTGTAATTTATTGTTGAAATATTTCTGTGATAATGTTAATAGACCCTTTGGTGCAAGAAGCTCTTTTATTACTAATGAATGAGTAATGAATAAGAAAAAATACAAGGAAAACACTGATAACCTGGAGGAAGCCTGACAGAAAGCTACCATAAGATCAGAAATTTTACCACAGGACATGAGAATAGAGGCTGAGGGAACAGAATTTGTTTAATCTTGAGGAAAGAAGACAAAAATCCTATTGCATTCTAATGCATATTCAGAGTAGAGAGGATGGAGCCAGATATTTTTAGGGTGCATTGTGGTAGGATAGGAGGTAACAGACACAAGCTTAAATTTAGCAAACTTCAATTAATAGTAGGATTTTTTTTTTTCTTACACAATGAGTACATTCAAAAGCTGGAAAACATTGCCTAAAGACATTGAGGAACATTTCACCTGGGTAGAAACTCAATCCTTGGGGAAAGAAACCAAAATCTATTGGAATGTCTTGAGCAAGCTGCTCTGAATTCGTGGTGATTTAAAGGGGGGTTGGATGAGAGGTCTTCCAGAGCTCCTTTCCAGAATCCCTTGCCAGTCAAATGATTTATCCCTCTGTTCTACAGAGGGACTTTTCAGTGACAAGTGCAAGTTTTTCTTGTCTACTACCATTCTTACTGCCATGTAAGATTATTACAAAATTACAAAACTGTTACTTGTTAAGAAAACAAGTTCTATTTCTTCATCAACTTTTCCCTTCCAGTAACTTGCTTTGCATGCTGTATTAAAATAAAATTGCATCTCTGGAAATTTGCTTTTAGGGTAACTCATGATAAAATTTCCATGATCTGAACCGTTAAACATTCTTATAAGAATTTAGCCCAAATTATAATTGTCATAATAATTTGTAAAGTACTTCTATACTTAATATTTTGGTTGAGTCAACCAAAACTGAGGTGTATCTGGATCCTACTTGGAAGTACAGGTTTCACTGAACTATTTTTTTACTCAAAACTGATGTACTGCCTTTTTTTGTTTGTTTGTTTTAATTAGTATCAAGCCCAGCAAACTGGTAGTGCTAATTAAGGTCCAGCTGCAGCTCTACTTTTTGCAGAGGAGCTGTATGTTAGATGGTGAATAATGATGTACATAGACCTTCTAGTTTGTTTTTAACAACTAATTTGCTGATCTGCATATTTTCTCATAAAACAAAGAAACAGTTTGTGTCTTTTTAACTTTACAAAGACTTTATCTCCTCCTGTGAACCAGAAGAATTCAACAGAGAATTCCAGGGCTTTTCAAAATTACTCTTTTCTACCCAGTAACAGCAAGTCTCTCCCAGATGGAGATTTGCTGCTTGCTCTCTTGCAAGTTCAATGGAAAACTGATACAGAAAATGCCAACTTTTTTATATTCTTTGTCAACTCAGATTAAAACAACTTTTTGTTTTCTCATTCCTTGTTTAAAAGTGGAGCTTGGCTAGCTCATGACAATGAATTGCCTTAAATACAGACAAATCCCATGTAAAGTGGGTTTCCTAATGAGGTTTACTAATTTTGCTGTGAACTTAGCAATATTTTTTCTCATTAGTCATACATAAAGTCATCAGACAAATCCACTAAGTACCACTGTGTGCAGAAAGCTTTTGAAATTGTTGTCCAGCTGTAGATGTGTACCTTCCCTAGATCTGCTCTCTATTTGTGAATAAAGGTTGAGCAGGTGTTATAGTTGAAGCTGAGTATCTTAAAATTCGCTCAGTCTGTTTCCAATACTTTTACTGCGAAGTCTAAGGCTTGTCAAAGGGAGAGGGATACAGGGGAGGAGCCCGTCTTCAGGCGAATGGGAGTGCAGGGGGGAGTGGGGTACAGAAAATTGACATAAGGGAAACTCCAATAACAACAACTTGGAGGAGGGGCCCCGGCCCCTGAACCAATCACTCTGTGCCCTAGACAGAAGTTTCTAGAGAAAAAGGCGGTGGCAGAGAGTGACTGGCAGGGCACTGGGAGGGGTTTGGATAAAGACACATCGATCTCCAGGGAAACCAAGGAGGAACCAGAGTAACTGACAAGGACAGGGAGGGGAGGGAGAACCAGGGCAGAACCATTGCAAAACATGGGGGAGCAGAACATACCAACACAACACAACAGTGAAGTCTAAGGTTTGTCAAAGATTTCTCACTATTTGGCCTTTCTATTCAATTACCTCCCTTTCTAACTCTTCTTAATAAAAATGCCTGCACCAACTTTTAAAACAAGTTGGGTTTTTCTCCTAAATGTTGGTATCTCAGAGGAAAATAAATTTGATTTTTACTCTTGCTGAATGTCATATTTCTGAAATATGACACACTCTTCCTATTTAATTTTTCAAAGTCTACTCTTTTGCATAGATTTTTCTTCTGTTTGGTTTTGTTGTTTTTTTTTCCTATTACTTAAATGCTCCTGCTTATTTTCCATAGTCTACTAAGGTCCTTTCTTAATTCTCTTTGAATATTTTCAACTTTAGCTTTTCACTTCTACTTTCTAGTTCTTTCTATAAAGGTTACGTTTGATACTAGTAGATACTAGATACTACTAGATACTAGCCTTGATTTAAGTAGTTAGAAGGGACAGAGACTAGGATTATTTTTTTAGCAGACAAATGTATTTTTTAGAGTTTTCTGAGGTTACTGTATTTCATACACTATGTAGTGGAAATATCCTTACATTTATGGAAACAATGGACTACTTTGGAGAACGAGTTTGCAGAGCCTGTTTTCACTTGGGCCTATTTAAAAAAAAAACCAAAAAAACCACATTGTAGAAGCTGCCAGCAAAGTGAAACAGTGAAAAAAACTGGGTTTGCATGCAAGAAAAACATTAGTGTGAACAGTTAAACGTCCACATGGACATTCAAATGTGTTTATGTGCCCTCACATCTAAATTAAGTACATAATATTGTGATACTGTCTAAAAATAGGGGACCTACTTTCTCTGAAAATATTAGGAAAGAAAGGGTTTTCAGTCTTAATTCTCCAATTAAAAAAATAAAAAAAAAACAAACAAAAAAACCCCCACCCAAATAAATTGACTAGGCTACCGAACTCTAATAGAGTAGGCTACCAGAACTATAATATACATTTTCATTTTTCATAATCAATCTTCTCAACTTACTTCAAATGTCATGAAAACTGCTCTGTCATTTTCTGAAAGCAACAATTTTGGACATAAGATCAGAGTTGATCCTGGAGTTTCCTGCTCAACTTCTGGAATGGAGTTCAAGCAGTGTAACTCTGGGGATTACTGCAGTGGGATTACTACAATGTTTTAGGGTTCATGCTTATTTTCCTACTAGAAGATGGTCACGAGTTTATACAGGAATGTTTCTTTCATAATTGTAACTAAAATTCATATCCAAAGACATTTTTCAGCTATCATGGCAGTGAGGCTACATTCACTCCTCCAAAATAATTATTTTTGGGTGAGCCATCAGTGTGGAGGAATAGGAATCACTGATAGGATAAGGATAGAGATCCGTGACTCCTGCAAGATGAAAAAATACAGATCACTGGATTGTGTAGCAGGGATGCTCTGTCACCATAGGCTATGGACTTTTTGATTAGGATTTGTTTATGAAGTTAATGCTCATAATGTTTTTAAGGGTGAAAATTTCGTGTTAATTTGACTTGCATGTGATTTTTAAGTCATCTTTGATAATTTCAATGGATCACTTTTCTCCTTCTCACCCTGTTCCTCCACAGTGATTCTTTTACACTAGGAATAGGGCAGTTATCCAAAGAAGAGACAGATTTCCATGAGAGAGATGGAAGCGTGATATTAGCTAGGCACATTTCAGCTGTTCCTGATGATCCTTCAAAAAATTTTATTCACCTTTGGTCATAAGTTTCCATATCCTGTTAAAAAAAAGATAAAAGAGAAATAATTATTCCCATTACCTTGATTTAACTGCAGAAATATGTGATGGTGTTCACAGGGGTTTTCAGGTGAGGGAAGAGATGAGAATGTTGACTCCATGTTCAGAAAGCTTGATTTATTATTTTATGATATATATTGCATTAAAACTACACTAAAAGAATAGAAGGAAAAGTTTCATCTCAGAAGGCTAGCTAAGCTAAGAATAGAATGGAATGAAAACAAAGGTCTGTGTCTCGGACAGAGAGAGAGAGCCAGCTCTGCCGTGACTGGTCACTAATTCCAAACATCCACATGGGACCAATCATGGGTCCACTTGTTGCATTCCACAGCAGCAGATAACCATTGTTTACATTTTGTTTCTGAGGCCTCTCAGCTTCTCAGAAGGAAAAATCCTAAGAAAAGGATTTTCATAAAAAGATGTCTGCGACAGAAATATTCAAAGATTGTCTACTATTGCCTCCTTTCTCAGCATGTCTTTTACTAATCACCTAAAGAACGCTTAATTGAATTTTTTTTTCATATTATATTTCATATTAATATTAATACAATAACATAACATACAGAGGAAATATTTTGAATGTGTATTTACATCTCTGGGAGAAAGGTGCAAGAAAAAGGAGAAATGATAATCAAAAATTATTACCCAGAGTGTAAGTTTTATTTTGTTTGTGTGAAATCACTTTTGATGCTAAGTGACAGCCTTCCAAAATCTAGTAGTCATGATGCTGAGTTAACTAAGTGGTAGGAGAGGATGGAAAGAGAGAGAGTTTCTTCAGGGTTAAGACTTCTATCATGCAGAAATCAAAATTAGAAGTCCATTCCTTTTTCTTTTCCTTTATTTCTGGATACTTAAACCACTGATATGCAAGGAGAGAAGTGGAGCAATACAAGAGATCAGTCAAAACAGGGCAGAAGTGTGTCTGCCTTTTTAAAAAAGATCAGGACAGATTCTGTGTAGCATTTTATTATGTCATTTCTGCTTTTGCTACTATTCTGCTCTTGGGATTGATTTGGGACTTGTACCCAAACCTGCATTAACTGATGTGAGGTGGAGCTTTTGGAAAGATATCACTGCATCTGATTTCTAGGGACTCTCTTATGCTTAGCCAATATTTTATCTACTGAAAATACCATTATGGAGAAGAGAGCTGGCACTGAGACACAATATGAGTCCTTTTAGTCACAGGGAGAAAAGAGACATGAGGGCAAAGTCAACCCTGTAACATGCAAAGACTTTAAATAGCAGGTAAAAATCATAAAAGCTTACAGGGTTTTTCAGTGACAGCATAGAATTTGGTTGAACTACTTCAGCTAGGAAGTTGAAGTTTATTCAAAACAAACTTTGATAAATATGTAAGATACTTTGGAAACTCCATGGCTCATACAACTTTTTCATAATAGAGGCAATATTTATTTGAGAAAGAATTATTGCTGCTAAAAAGAAATTAATCATTGACAAGCAGTTCTAATGTAAATATATTTATAAGGACCTTTGATTTGCCAATTTTATTCTTGGAAGATTAGTTTTTCTTGAATAGTAAATTTAATTTTTGAACATGTTAAGACATATTATTTCCACGCTGAGATACTCATCTTTTCAGGAAAGGTCTTTGAAAAATAAAATGTGGAAATAATGTTTTTATTTTTAATTCCTTTATTTTCCCTGTACTTTAGGCTCTACCTACCTGAATATGCTGCTCTATAGTTTTATTATGTTTGCAATTCATAGTGACAAAATATAAGTAGCTGTAACTGCAAACAACTATTTTGGAACTAATCCACAAAATACTCTAATTTTATCACAGGTTTCTGTGCTCAACTTGTTCTCCTAACATCTTGCCATAGAGCCCTTGAAAATGACTGATGAGAAACTTCTTCACAGAAACAGGGATTTTGCTTGAAGTACAGCAGTTCTGGAAATGAAACCTCTCTGGGTACATACAGAGAAGGTGCTACTTTTTTATTTGAAGTGAAACTTTGTAGTTCAGTTGATGTTTGTTATCAGAAAACCATCTTTTTTAGACAGTCGTGAAACTGGGATTTGTCTTGAGTGTGAGATATTGACCTTACAAAAGCCAAACTGTGACCGTTAGAAAGATGAACAGTAAGGGTAAACTTGCTGCCAGGGCTGCACTTGACCCCTTTGCAATCCTTGAAGGGCAGCCTACAAGCCTGTGACACCCCTCCATTCCTGCAGCCTGCTTTGTGCAGTATACTTGTGTATAGTGAACACGTTGGGGCAGCAGTGTCCCAGGTGTATCCAGAGAGGAGTCTAATATATCCTGGTTTGAGACAGAGGGCCCTGGCAAGCCCCCTAAAGAGGAGACATTAGTAATGACACACTCACTTGATGTAGACATTAGATTTTCACACACACACGAGTGTGTGCCTTACCTTCTAAAAGGAGACTGTATCCTTGGGTGCCTGAAAACAGCTTCACCATGTAACCCTATTCTGTTCAGTCTAAGTCTAAAATGATCTCCATAGTTGAGCTCTGTAAAATTAGAATCATGAACCACAGTTTTAAGAGAAAAATATGGCAGTGCCATGAGGAAAAGCTAAGCAGGGATACAGAAAGTTTGGGTAAACTGGCAAAGGTAGCAAGGAGGGGAATTAATGTACTCAGTGCTCTGGTGAGGATAAGTGATTTCAAACTGGAATCCCTTTGCATGGTTATGGGCAGGATGGAAGGTCCCCTCCTTCTCCATGGCCCAAATGGTGGGAAGGTACACGTCTCTTCAGAGGCCAGTGGGCACTGGTTCAGGCAGACATCAGAATCTGGCTCTGCAGTTCTAATCAAGTAACAAATAGGGCTAAATGCAGCTCAGCACATGGGTGCACTATCTATTTATTTAGACTTCTTTTGTTTCAGCCCAAAGCAATAAAACTGATCTACAATTCATTATCATGCTTCAGTCCTTATTATTTCTACATATATATTCTAAAAGTAATTGTAATATAAAAATTCTTTGTTATCCACATCATATTTATTCTGCAGCTCCAATTTGTTCCAGATGGGCCCCAGTGTAAACAGGAGTAGAACATGACCTTTGAATTGTAACAAACCATGTCACCAAAGCATGGCAAGACTTAGCAATAGAATTAATAGATGTGATCACATGATCAGGGAGTGTGAACTTTTTTAAGCTTGAATTTAAACTACGGGCTTCAGAGGAGACAACAGGGATCCAGTAGCTTAGTCTTTATCCTCTGAAATTGAAATACAATTTATAGAAACATACTCAGCTGAACTGAAGGCTATACAGTGGGTAAAATAAGCTGAGCATGAATACCAAAGACTGCTGCATTTTCCTCTCTGTACTGTTACTTGTCTTGCAAACAGAATGGGAATCTGACTTACAAATTAGAATTTCCTTTTTTTTTGAGAATATGTAGAGATATTCAATACTACCACCACATTTTTAGAACTGAATTTTTCATGCAGCTAATGGAATTCTGACTGTTTTGTAATATTTTTTATGACTTTTCTGGCTTTCTCTTTTGACATAACTAAATTTTTCAAATCATTTGGGAACGGGCAGTTGCTACTGTGCCTGACATATTTTGAAACTAGTACTCTTATGCAAGGGCTATGAAAAAGGGTAGTTTGTAAGAATTAGTTTGCTCTCTTTCCTTGGATATGTCTTACTGATGAGGTTATTGTGAAGTATAAATTTTTTGTCACTGCCTGAGGCTTCTTTACAGGCTTTCTCTGCATAAGAATAGTTCAACTAAAAGATAGCTTTATGTTTCCTTAGAGCACCATGATAGATGCAACTGTTAAAAAGAAAACTGAATTTAAGAGCCAATGTCTCAATATTTTCAATTGTAGAAACGGGTAGCTAGTTTTTCTTCAAGTGCTTCCTCAAATGAACATTCATATTGAGGTTATATGAGCTTGTAGACTTTTTATTTGTCGTTGCTATGTATAGTTTGGCCCTGCACAGACATCATGTGCTCTGTAATTCCTCACTGCTGTTCTAGAATCAGGACAGTGTCTATTTGATGAGCTCTGTTTCTATAAACTTGCTCTTAGTGAGTATTTTGTTTCCTTATTATGAATTTGATGAATATTCTTGTTGTGTTGTGTCTGTATAAGTTGGACTGTTCCCCCAGTCATGTAATGGTTCTGCCCTGGTTTTCCCCTCCTTCCCTTGTGCTGCCAGTTATCCCAACTCCTCCCCAGTTGCCTTGGAGATCAATGTACCCTTTCTCAAATCCCTCCCCAGTGCCCTGTCCGTCACTCGGTGCTCCCACCCTTCTCTCTAGAACTCTCTAGAAACTTCCAGCTAGAACGTCGAGTGATTGGCTCAGGGGCGGGGGCCCCACCCTCAAGTTATCCCCATTGGGGTTTTCCCTAAGTCAATCTTTTGTATCCCACTCCCCTCTGAAACTCTATTTGTCCAAGGACTGACTCCTCCCCTGTGTCCCTCCCTCCTTATAAGCTGTTGCAACCCCTCCCCTGTTCTCTTTGGTTGTCGGTTTCCCCTGGGGCCCAATAAACCTGGATTCACCACAACTGGAGAGCACTCTCCTATTTCTTGTGACTGTAGCCACAAGCCAAGCCACGTCCTACCACAAGGTCACGCTGCTGTCATAGCACAGAGCGTTTGCCTGAGGGGCTGACCTGAACCACGGAGATTGGGATAGTGCCCCCGTACTGCTAGTGGTGCTGGATAGCTGGCCGGGACATCTGAGAAGGACAATCTTTCTCCACCAGGACCACTTCATATTCTTAATTTTTTCCTTAGGTTACATGAGTTGATTCACATAGGTTAAAAAATAAAAGGTCTTGTTTCATGCTTCTTGGAAATATTATCTTTGCATGTGACCTAGAAATTTCCCTGAAGGTCTAAGCTTGCTGCTTTTGCATGGTTTGAAAACTTCTGGGCCCTGGAAAATCCCAGGCAAAAGCTAAAAACTACCTCCCTGCAGAAAAATTGCACAAAACCCAGAGATACCCACACCAAACAAACCTGTCTTCATTCTACCCAAACAGAATTTGGCAGCATTTGAAGAGATGCTGTCCATAGTAGATCAGATGAAGGGCAGTTAGTTATACCACTGAAAAGAACACTCTGTGGGATCTTGGGAGGTGGGGCAGGTTCTTGTCATTGTTCAGAGATGTGGCATTTGGATTTATCTTTTCCCTTCCCTTTCCTGTGATTTCTTCAACTTTTGCCCAGCATGTCTGGTTAGGCTATAACTGCTTTGAATCCCAGCATTCTGCTTTTCTGCCAGGCAAAGGGGACTCTTTTCTCCCTCAGGTCCCCAGGACATAATTTCTGTGCTTCTTGTTCTTGCACATCTCCATCTACTCTTAGAAAACAAAACAAAGACAAAAAATATGAAAGGATATTTTTCCCTTCCTTATCTGCAAATTATCAGATTTCATGCTCATAATTCTTAATCAGGCTCAGATGTCTTGAAACAGAACCACGCAGAGCCACTACTCATACAAAATAATGTATCTATCTTGATACTGTCTTGTTGATTTTTATTTAAACATCAGTGAATGACTGAATCTTGATTTCCTAAAAAATTGAAAATTAGAAAATTTTGATCTGCTTTCAATCTGCTCCAGTGGGGTTTCATTTGCTTTTTTAGGAAAGACAGAGTGGTTAAAGAGGAATTAAATTGTCATAAATTGCTATTGAAGTATAATATATAAGTTATTATAATTTTGAAAAGTTCTGATACTTGCTGCCATGTTTTCTGTTCAGAAGAGATGAGTGGGCCATAAGCTGGAAGAGAACTTTCCTGTGATTTCTGGAACAAAGTGCAATTCTTTAAAATTTCCATAACATGCAAACTTTGCCTTTACTTGAGCATATTGTTATCAAAGTCGATGACAGTTCAATACTTTAGCAGTTTGCATCAACCTTCCAAGCAACATTGGCCTGAGAAAATGCAATGTTCAAGGAGATACTGAGATCAATGATAATATATATGAAATTCTAAGGTTTTCCTGGAAAAGAAGTAGCAAATAAACATTTGTAAGCATGACAGCTTTGATTGCACTTAAGACTTAAGGAAATACATTGTAGCTTTTCATTTAATTTATTTGCTGAATAATACTTTATTAAACTGCCAGGCCTAATGGAAATGAGGGAGAGGACTGAGTAAGTCAATGACTTTGTTAATTTAAAGATGAACTGTAATTACAAGGGGAGATACGGTGCAGGTTTGTTTTTATACAGCTGGCTTTTCAAGCTGCTACAGCTTTCTTTGAAGAACACTCTTTTCTCCTTCTTGTGCCAAAAACATTAAGTATGAAGCAAAAATTGTGTTGTTTTTTCTGAGCATAAAAATTAGTGGGTTGTGGTTTTTCAACATAACCCATTAAAATTAGTGAGCAAAAGCTCTTTCACAGGTATTGACTGCTGAGTGTCACAGATTGGACTGAAATGTTAGTGCTGTACCCGTTCTTACCATTTGTGATAAGTTTTTCCTTTTAGTTTTTGCATTAATTAATTCTTACTTGTAACTGTGGATACCTGTCTATCTATCATCTATAGATTGATTGATCGATCTATCTGTCCATCCATCCATCCATCCATCCATCCATCCATCCATCCATCCATCCAATCTATCATTTATTGATTCCAAATATGTTAGTACAGAGCTGTGAAAAATTAGATTTTTTTTAGTTCTTAGCATTCATTCATGTTAGGGAAAGCCTCATTATAGCACTTGGCATGATTAATTTTTCATTTGTAATGTATATCAGGTGCCAGATGTAGATATCACAGTAGCAATTGTTATTTTAAAATTGTTATTATTATTATTATTATTATTAATTGTAATAACTATTATTTTGGCGGTACAGAAGGGGTTTTTTTATACTTATGCTGGTGCTAGAATATGTGAGAAAGTTAATATTTATATAATATGCAGCAAACATTTCCAAACTTCTCTAAGAGAAGTTATAAGTCTGTGGGACTATTTTCTCTCCTAGAAAAGCTCATCTCCTTGTTAATTAACATTTTGGAGTGAAAAATGTCCAGCATAAATTTCACAAAGTAATCTCTGATTGGACTCCATACAATAGGAAGAACTGCTTTTTCCTAAGGACTCTATAGTATTTTCACACACAAAAATATGCAGCCTGCCCATAACCCTAGCAAAATTCAATTACTCAGAGAGGTGTAAACCACATTTTATGAAAGCAATAAGACATGACTCCTGATGATTTCTGTTGAAGACTGCTACACAATTTAGAAGTGTTTGCAGCTCCACACTGAAGGCTGAGTGGATTTAACCAGCTGCGAAGCATAGTAATCTCCCAGAAGCATATTACCTAGAATATATCTTTGCTGTTCATTTAAAATTGTTTGCAAAAGCAATGGATTGGAATTATCAGAATGGTAATAAATTTAGCAAAATCAATAATGCAATTCTGGTGATTTTCACATGGAGTATTGATGCAGGCATTGCATTACTCACAACTCACTTGAGGAATGTCCATTACAGTTAGAAATTCCAGAAATATTTACTGTCTGTGTGATCTGTCACCTGAAATCTCTCTCCAGTCATGAAAGTATGAACTATTCTAGAAGTATCTTGCCTTTCAAATTAAAAAGAAACAAACAGCAAAACTACCTCAAAAATAATGGGTAAGATTAAACTTAAAAAAAAGTTGATTGGTGTCTGCCTTCCCACATGTAGCTCAAATCTTTATGAAACAATTTTAAGAACTTGTAGAAATTATTCTGTTTACTTTATCTGTGAGTGAAAAAAAAATCTTCCTCTAATAAAAATCGTATTTTTCTGCTGTTCTGCTGCATTGATGAAAGGAAGAAGAGCATTGAAGCAGATACATCATTAGTGGTATCTAGTGTCTAGATGAAACAAAATGGGTAGTTTTAATTTTCTTACAGGTGAGCAGTGCTGGACCTTTCAATTCAGAATTATGGGATCAGTCATGATTTACCTTTGTAAGAAGCTTTACAAATGAAAGCAGAATTTCCAGCAGGCCAATCAGTCCAGACTTTCCTATTCCTCACAGAGCTTTATCCCTTATATGAACATCTTTATATTTATGCACACTGTGTGGCAAATCCAGGAAAAGAGTTTCTCGTATTAGCATTGAAATGGGATAGAGTTTGGGGCTAAAAATATGTCTACAACCATTTTAGATACAGAATGCTTCTGTAATAATTGGCCTAAAATTATTCATTCTAATAATAAAGTTGTGTCAGTTATAATCATTAAAAACCCTGAAGTATAGACATGGATGGACTCCCCAAAAAAACCCCAACACTTGAGTGTCATTAGATAATATAGATGTGTTAGTTGGCCTGTAATTTTATGGGTCTTTGCTTTGTAAGGGACTCCATGGTGGCTGCAGCTGTCTGGGTATTGTATGGCTGCTTCTCACTGGCTGTGATCTGTTTGTTGCTGGAACAAAGTGGAGTTGCTGCATTTCAAAGTAGAGCATAAGACCCCCCTCCCCCTTACTGAGTTATTCAGCAGCTAACCTTCAGAATGTGCTGCACAAAGTGTATTCTGCTACACAGATGTCCACTCTGTCCAAACATATAATGTGATTCTGTTTCCATTGAAGGAACGGTTTTATTTTCTTCTAGATTCTTGAACAGACACCAGGAAAGAACTGAACTGTAACAAACTACACAGAATGATTACAGCAGCCTGGGCTGCATGAGGAGGAGAATTGTCAACAAGTCAGGGAGCAGAACCTTTCCCTCTGCTCAGCCCTGGTCTGATACTTGGGCCTTCAGCACAAAACCATTTGGTCTGATTGGAGCAACTCTGGTGCAGGGCCACAGGAATGACTCAGGGACTCAGTTTGTCAGGTAGTGATTCTGAAAATTTCTAAGCTTTGCTTTTGACACTTTTACTACTCCTAAACACACCAGAGTAGATCTCAAACAGAGGTGTGGCTTTCTCTTCCATCATAGACCCATTGCAGCAACCTCTTTGAAGAAGAGGTCTCAAGTTATATCTGCCTCTGTGTTACCTCTGCACCTGCTCAGTTCTTTCAGCCAATTTGGGTGAAATGAACTGCTGGGAATGCAAGAATGGAGTCCCCACCAGCTGTGACTGCCTAGTGATGCCTTAAAATTGTTTCTACTTGTCAGCTTTTCTACAGCTCAAAATTAAGAGCAGAACAGGGCCTGTATTTTCTCCCCACTTGTTTAAAGAAAAGTCTGGTATTCTTCTTTTGTTCCTAAACAGAACCATGCACCAAAATTAACACTAAAATGACCTCTTGAATGCTTCTCAATGAAAGAGGATAATAATTTTTACATGCTAAAATAAAAAACCAAAACACAATCTCTATTTTTATCCTGCATGAGAACTCCATTGGCTTTGCAGTTTAAGAAAGCAAGAGCTTAAAATAATGACTATCTGCAGTCAGGAGCTGTGTATTTCCTGCTTTAGGAGTGGCTTTTTTCCATAAAGTTGCAAGATGTTTACAGCCACTGGGTCTCCTTGTTGCTTTTGTCAAACCTGTTTGCAGTCATCAACTGTCCCAAAAGTTATTCAGTGATTTTCATAAGTGCATAGAGGCAGCACTGGTTTAGTTTAATCACATTGGCATCATTTCATTAGCAATCAAGCTCAAATAAATAAATGTTCTTTGTTTGGCAAGTCACTTCAGAATGGCAAATCAATAAATTCCTACAGGAAAGCATCAACATTTTTCAGAGCTGGGGTACACTTTGCTCTTGATTATTTTGAACAGAGTTGATTAAAAACTGATGAACCTTTTCCTTTCGAGAAGAATGGCTTTTTTTTTTTTTTTTTTCATTCTTGGTGACCCAATTGCAAAAGCATTCAACTGGGGAGGATAGGGCAAAGTATAAGGACATATCAAAGTATAAGGACAACTCACTTGTATCTTGAGAGAATAAATGACATAGGAAGGAGTCAGTAGCTCTTTATTTGATGTGTTTACTGCAGACTGGGGTATTAGTATTCCAAAATTCACTGTAGGTAACAGATTGACATGGCTGGGGGTAGAGTATGTGATTTTCTATTCCTTTGCTCCATTCTTTTAAATACTATGTAGTCATGTAAATATATGAGTTTTAGCTGTCTGCACATACTATTATATATGAGGGAAGAAGATTCTCATATGGTGGTGTCTCTATGGCTTTTTTATTCAAGCACAGAGTTACACCTAACTTGTAATAAAATGACATCCTAAGTAGATTTCTCATAACTTGTACTTCCATGGTTGTTCTTACATGCATATCTGTACATTTTAATTTTCTATTGGCATGCTTGTTGTTTCTTTGGATTGTGTTTTCGTGGGGTTGTTGTTGGTGGTGGGTTTTTGTTTGTTTATTTGTTTGTTTTGGGGTTTTAGTTGTTCTGTATATTGTTTCTGTTTTTAAAATCTGTTCTGCTTGAAACCTGATTGATATATTAAGCATAAGGTAAGCTGTTGTATGTTTTAGGCTTTTTTTTTAAAGGATTTACACTATACAGAGACAAATCTGCCAACTTTATTGTTGTATTTTAAGCAGGAACAAAAATTGTGAAATTATGTTTCCAAATAAGTTATTGTGCAGAAAATCTCTTCCTTTTTCATTGTTCCAGCAGACTGAAAAGATGCTCAGCAGGCTGAGAGGAGACCAGTGCACTAGGGGAGCGCTCTTGGGTTGGCCTGTTACTATGAAATATAACTTTGGAAGGTTTAGTTGGCAGTCCTAACCTACTAATACAGTATAGTCTTAAAATGCATAACTATTTTTCCAGTGAATCTGTGTGCCTGGCAATAGTCATCAGCAGAACACAGAATGTGATCAGCATAAAGGTACCCAGAGATTTAGTGCAGCTGTATCAGATGTTACTTAAGTGAGTTCAATTCATGAACATTGTCTTCGACTTTTTCCATCTGTTTGAGAAAGGAAAAAAAAGAATATTTCCAAAGTGACAATATGCAAAAAAGCAAGTTCTGTCCTAAAGTCTGATTTTGTACCTATCTGTGTGGTTCACCCTCTTCTAATATTTGCAACTCTTTGCTTCCTTCCATATGGGATTACATAGGGAAATTAGCAGTATACTGAAATTTGATCTTTACAACTATTTGTGATTTGGAATAGGGCTGCACACATCAGCTAGAGAGCAGGAAAATGTAGGGCACAGACAGTGATAGTAAGTAGAATGTAAAGGCCTGATTAGGGCATAATTTATGTTTCTGGCTCTCTTGTAATTTGCAAAGTCTTATTTTTTCAATTGCAAAAAGTATGTGAGAAAGGTATTAAAATATCAAGATTGCCAGATGGCATTTAAAGGCTTATTCAAACTGGAGAGATTTAGCTATTTCAAAAAAAAAAATTCTCTCAATAGCAACAACATTGTCAGATTACCTGGATATTTAGGAAAATGGTAATTATCCCTATTATTATTTTTCACCATATTTTACATGCCAGGCCTGTACTCTGTCTTACCCTATCAACCCTTGTCATTCTCCACAGTTATTCCTCTAACATCCTTGTCTTCACTCTTCTGAAAACACCACTGTTCAAATATTTATCTTAGACACCTGAAGGAAATGCATTTCTTCTCTGCAAGTGGGGACAGGAGAGGTTACAAGTGGAGAAGGAAACAATATAGATCTCCAATTTGAACAAAGATCTGTCCAAAGGCAGGTTGTGACATTTTGCTTCCCAATCGCTTGGACGTGTATGCTTTCATCTAAATGAAATAAAAATAAATATTAATTTTTCTGATTGATTTCTAAGACAGTTTGTATTGAACTGATGTTACAAAAATTTTAAATAACCTTAAAGCTGAATAGAAATGGATTTTTTCCACAGTGTCATAAGGTAAGCCTTTGAAAATTCTCTGTTATAATATTGCCTGTTTCTTTTAGGAAGATTTTGAATTTCTGAGATTTTAGAATTAATTTGATTGTCCAAGTGCTGCTTCAAATATTTTTTTTCTCATATACAAAACATTGCACAAGAGATAAGTATGAAATTACTTTCACCAACTGACAGAAAAACCTGTCTGATTTTTTAAAGTTTTTTTTAGTCAAGCGCAAGGTGTTCTCAACCCAAACTTTAAATCTCTGCTCTCTGCTTCTTCAAGAAAATCTGTATTGATCTTTCTAATGTTTGTCCTATTTACTTGATAGTACATAGGTAAACTATAATAAAATGAACATGCACATTCAAAAAGGAGGCATTTACCAGTTTTTTAAAAAGCTTGTCTTCCATTGTAATATACTAGAAAAGTGTTTTTCACATACTAACTGTAAAGTGAGCACTAAAGAAAAACTACAATTATGCTATAAGCTAGTTTCAATAGTTTTTATAACAGAATGATACATTCTTTATATAAGCAATTAAGTGTTACAGAATATTTGCACATACATACATAAGGTTGTCTTGTATGTTGGGGGATTGATATATGTAGTTAATACCATTGCTATATGGTATAAACTTGTTAGACATAAATGTGCTGCACTTCTACACTGCTCCACTGGTGAATATGGAAAAAAAAAAGGGAAGGAATTAATGAAAACTCCCCAGATCTCCTGCTCAGCAAGGGAAACACCACACTTTCAGGCCCACTCAGATTTGCGAAGGCTGGACATGATAATGTGTCATACAGATGAGGATCATATTTTCTGAGCTGTGTTGTATCAGCTGTGTTGTATCCCAAGGGAAGATGTCTGGAAACCTACACTTTTGCAGTGCATGGAGGCTGGGTAGTGGGTTGTTGTTTGGTTGGGTGGTTTTTAGCGCTGAAGTTTTAAAATGAGGCAAGGCTGGAGTGATGTGTTATCAGTGGCTATACAGTGTCATCAAGCACTGAAACACTGGTGTGTTATCAATGTTATTCCATTACCAAATGGAAAACACAGCGCTCTACCACTCGTGAGGAAGAAAACTAATTCTATCCCAGCTAAAACAAGGACACTTGCAGTTTACAACTGTCTCAAATCTTTCTTCCTTGTGGGCTTCAGTGAATATACTCAGCTTCAATTTGGTATGTGGCTGAAGGCAGACGTAGGAATGCTTAGGATAAAGAAATTATTAACTGTAAGAAGTAACAATAATAATGTATTCCTTAGTATTTTCATATATTTTACCCTGAGGTGTGGTCAGAGAGGAAAGGAAAAAAGGGTGTTCACAATTCCTCTAAAGATGCTATTAAATTAATGCTCTGTTTGAAACCAAACTTATAAGAATGTCTTTACATATAGTATAAGTAAATTACAATAGGTTTATGTGAAATGCAAGCATATTACTATATCTTCCTTAGTTATAATATAGGAATTACAGCTGTAATACCTTAAGCTATTTCTTTACCTTAATGTTAGATCCTGATTAATGAAAAATCTATAGATTGTGTACTGTATGATCTAAGATCTTAAACAATACGTGGTCCAATATTTCAAGAGAAACTTGTAGATGAGGCTTCTGCTTATCTTTAGTGGATACCTCCTTTCAAGCAGCAAGCTATTTAAAATTTATGACTTATATAACTCTGTCAATACGTGTAATTAAACTTCTGTAGCCAGTAACCCTTATATTCATGCATTTGGAAATCACAGGCTTGAACTGATAAGGGTACTACTGTATTGTTCTTGCAGATTATCCAGACAAAATTTTCTTTGCCAGATCCTTTCTTGTTCTGTGCAGTGAATTTTTGACATCTCTCTCAAAAGGACATTGATTGTTCAGTTTCGAAAGAAAGAAGCTTCTTTATTATCTTTTCAGGTGCTTATTCAATATGTGCATTTGCAGAGGTATGTTTTGCACTGAAGACAATAAAAAAGGGTGTCAGTATTCTAAACACATTGAGTGTTTTTCTTTACTGGACACAGCAAATATCCCTGCAGTCCAGTCAGCTGAGTGACAATCTAATGTTTGTAAGACAGTGCTTGTAAGAACAAATAACTAACTTGTAATTTTAAGCAACCTTAAAATCAGAGAGTGCTGCTGTCTAAGACTACGGAATGTACATCTCAGCCAAGAAGTCCACAAATACATCTGGGAAATGCAGGCCAGAAAGGGCTCCTTGGACATACAAGAATGTTACAGACTCATCATGGGCTGACTTAACAAACCATGTAGGCAATGATCCTATATTGTTGTGTGAACTTCTTTTGACAGCTGTCCAGAGGCCATTTCGTCTGTTTGAATTGTTCAGTCATTGGAATTGCTCTGGACTCTGCAGAATACAACACTAAATTATTTTGTGCTTACAGAACTATCTTGAATCTCCCATCCTGCTGCTTCCTTCCTGCACACTTCTGTTCTCTCTATAAATCCTGCAGTAATGTCCTCCCCTAAAAAGCCATTACCTACTTTTCAATCCATATTCTGCAAGATAGAATGGCAAAAGAATTCAGCATTATTTATGCAACTCTGTGGACAGAGAACTGATTTTCTCATGACTTGAAGTACCATAAAAACATGCTTATTTCAAATACAGGGTAGCTCTGGAAAGCTGTCTCTGAGGATTGTAGGGAGTAATCAAGTTATATCAAGTTTTTAAGACACTCATTCAGTTAAAGTGTCTTTTAATAAAGTGTATAAAGGAGGGAAGAGGAGATAGCTCTAATTCAGAGACTTGAAGTTGTGTGATACAATGTTGTTGATGTGAATGAGACAGAGCTATAAATACGAAGTGATGAAAATGTACTGAAAGTGGCTGCTGTATTGTTCATCTTTCTGTATGATGTGATATACAGTTAAGTTGTTTTGTGAGGAGCAAAACAAATGGAGCTTGGCGTCCTATCTCCCTGGTTCAAAACTTCCCCAAAGAATACCTGCTTCTCTTTTATTGCACAAGAGAAAAGACACACCTTGGCATCCCTGCACACAAGAAGACTTATTGACTGGTGTCTGTACACTTCCAAAATTAACTGGTTTACAGCTGTCAAAATTATTGTATAAATGCTGAGGGTCTCCTAATTTTCATGCACTTTATGCAGCTGAAAATTCCCATGGTAAATAATAATCTCTTCATTTTCTGCCATACTTTAAAATGTATCTGATATTAGCAAGTAAGTTCAAAGTTGACGGGAAAGAGGTGAGTAGGAACAGACTATATGTACCTTGAATCACTTCTCCATTGGTACAGTTTGTCTTGAACAAGACCACTGTCTGCAAGACACATTATATGTGAAAACTGCAAAATTCCTCTTCATTTGTGGCCACAATGCTATGCATTTTTAACATGGAGCACCAGGTATTTTTGCAGTGAATTTTCTTATATTTGATCTTAATACAACTAGTTCCTCCTATTTTCTGAAATGTCGAAGAAGAAAAGTTTATTTTCTTGGCTATCACAATGAAAAAGTGACCAGGGCTAAAACAATGAAGGACTTTATTTTAAAGATATCATTTCTCAGTATCAAGAAAATGCTTAATTTCTTCTCTGATTTCAAAATGCTTGTAACACTGCCAAGCCTCAAGAGTTCAGACTGAAATTTCAATGCTGAGTGTGTCTCTCAGCAGGTTTTCTTTTTCAATGATTGTTCATCATTCTGTGATTTCAGAGAAGATGATGCAGGAAAAATATCTCGAGCCTGCCTGGGGAGAGAGGGAAAGACAATAATTTAGTCTTTAGCTGTAGAACTTTAAAGCAAAAACTTCAAATCTAGCAGCAATCCTAAATAAACTATCCAAAGGCTTGTAGTTTTAAAAAGAAAGTGTTACATTTATTTTTCATAGAATATATTTGAAAGGGATTGAATTAAAGTAAATCAGGACAATAAACTAAGAGATCAGATTCACTAAATATTAGAAATAAAAATGTTACTCATTTGTATTCTGGTCTTGTTGATAGTAAATACTGAATTTCCCTCTAGGTTTCTTTTAATCAAAGTGCAGTGCAGTGTCTTTGCTGATCAATATCTAGCAACTTCATAATGTTACTGAACATAAAATCAGTAAAAACTATTAAGTGCTGTAAAACATACAGACTCTTCCTCTGGTCTGTGCATGCAAGTAATCTGCTCAAAATCACTATTGTGTGAAAAGCCAAGAAGAAAGGGTGAATTTATCAACATATTTATTTTTATGTTGCTGAAATTTTCAAATACTGACATGTTGGTAAAGCTGAAATCAGTCTTAAGGCTAAAAGAGAGCTTCCTGGAAAACAAAATCATGGAAGATTGCAAACCCCTCCTTTGGCTGTGGTTATGCACAAAGTAAAAGCACATTGGCAGTCTCAGTCAGACACATGCACCATTTGTGGGCACACTTTCTCACGCCTTGTTTATCTTGCAGTCTCAGGGTGCTGAGAACTCTCATTTTATGCGATACCATGATGTTAGTGAATATTTTCATTTGTAGAACTATAGGGGAAGCCTGTGTCTAGACAATTACATTAAGTGAAATTCTTCTTTTGGAGGACTGGAAAATGGGCTCTTTTGGGTTATTCATGGAGACTCGACTGTGAATGTTCATCTTTCATCATGTGAATTTGAAACTGAGCATCTATTCAAATGTTTTCTGAAGAGTGCATATGAACATCGCCAGTCAGAACTTGCCTCAGATCAGCTGAAAGGGATCTTGACTGTTGGCTTTTAAATGGAAATTAATATACGTTCTCTATGGCTGTAGTACAGAAATTCTCTTTTTCCTGTATGTACTTATCAGAAGACTGCAAGGATTATATTATAGGCACTATACAAATCTAGTATATTTATATAGAACTACTTGAAAACCCAGCAGCCTGAAACTTAATGGATTAGTCTAATTCATAGAAGTGGGGGGAAAAAAAATGAACTTCAACTCTGTCTGTATAAAAGGAGTGCACCTGTGTTCAGGGAGGATGGGAAAATGTGCTGCTGACACCTTTTAAGGATCAAGTAATTAGGGGTGGAAGAAGACGTGGTTGGAATTTTATAGTTTTCAGCATGCATGGCTCTGCCCGTGTCACACCGTGTGTGCCTCAGCTCCTGGTGGTTCACTGGGGCTGTGGCATTCCTGCATGGCCATGGCAGAGCTGGGAGGACCTCAGCCTGGGAGGACCTCAAGAGCTGAGCCAGGCCTCCAGGACAACCACCTCACACTGCTGGGGGAAATGCCCGAGGAGGATGGTTGGCAGGTCACTTGGGCAGTTGAGAGGGACAAAAGAGGATGCAGGCAGGTGTGGTTGTCAGAGGGGGAACTGGGCTGTGGGCAGGTGTCACTTCAGCCCTTGTCACCTGGCCAAGAGCTGCCCGGCTGATGCCCAAGCTCCACATGCTTTAACTGGAGCTGGTGAATGCCTCTTACTGACTGCAAATGACTTTTCTGTCACTGAGTGAGTATTTCCTGGTTGTCTCTCTGTAGAAGGACTAGGGGGCCTTGAGAAACAGCTCGGGGAAGGTTCCCTGTGCTTGTGTGGGATGCCAAACTGCAGCTGGTGCCTGGCAGGTGCCATGGGGTGTGAGGTGGGGATGGGCCTGCTTGTCCCTCTCTGTGAGGGTTTTCTTCCTGAAGCATGGAAAAATATTAGGTTCAGCATTATATAATCCTTACTTTGAAGTGATTTAAAGTTATTCAGGTCCCTGTAACTCAGTAGGATCCTGTGCTCAGATCAGTACTTGTTGCCTATGGGCAACCTCATGAGTGGCTTGCTGTGAGGGAAGTGATGCTCTGTGATGAAGAAGAATCACAGGGATGGAAATTATGCTAAAAAAAAATTGGTTCTCCAATCTACATGCTGCTAATTATTCTGTTATTAGTATTAGGAATTATCCTCCCCCACCATCAGCACATTTATTGATTGCTTTAGTGTATGATTGAAGATGTTTCTATTGATGTGTGTTCGATATTTTAAATTAAATATTTAGTATTTATTACAGCCCATATTCTTATGCCTACAACTTTTAAACAATAGTAAAAATCAAAAAGAATCCTGAAGACTTCAAAGAGCAAATGGCAAACAGTGAAACATAACGTAAGCAATAAAAATGTTACAAATTATGCATAATTCAACTTCTGTCTATAGAGACATACATTTCTCATTTTGAAAGCTGTCATAATGTTTCTGAGGGACCATGATTCATACTACATTTCTGTTAAAGTTCTCAATGATCACATCACATTCCCTGTGATACTGTGGGTTGCTGCATTTTGGTAAAGATGCACCAACTTTGAGAAGAAAGAAAATGGGGGAAAGTTAGGTGGTATTCTGTGTGGTCCATAGTACAAAAGCTGAATCAATAAATTTGCAACTTAAAAACAATTAATGTTTTATTAGGGGCAAATTCAAAAGCACACATTTTTCAAAAAGAGTATTCTTGAATTCAGCTTTTTACAGAAACACACTTTTCATACCTGTGTTGTAATATAAATAGTAAAAAATTGTTTAATGATGACAAAAAAGAATGAAGCATAAAAACTTTTCATAATTCTTATTATGCAAAATTATTTTGTCTATTTATATCTATTGATATTCAGTTCATTATGATGTTAAAGATAATATTAATGTATTTGCATAGGATTTTGAATCCACTATTAGAGCTTGTTTTTTGCAGGTGAAAGTTACTGAGATTTGCTGTAATTGTTTTGTACCACTATGTGGCCAAATAACCTGTCATCTAACGTAAGTTCATTCCCAGCATTTGTGGAGTAATATGCCTTCCCCTCACACCTCTGAATTTGAATTTTGTGCAGCATAGCTGTGCATTGGATGTGCTGCATGCATATATTTTCCAGATGAGCATCTCTTATGTTATAGAGAATTCACTGAGATGTCCTGCTTTCAGTGGCCTATCTTACAGAGTTTTTATCAGAGGGCAATGTTTAAAACTGCTTTCCCCACCCCTCCCCTGCCCCAGTGTGGTATCACTTAAAAGAATCAAAGCTCATAAGAGACACAAAATCATAATGCTTTTTCTCCTTGATATATATGAGATAATATGCAGCATATATGCAGAGCTGACTTTGGATGGAATAGTCTGTGTCTCGTAACAAAATAATTTCTTGTGACCTCTTAATTCACAGATTGTATTAATTCCTGATGAATAGTATAAGCCAAGACAGAGTAATCATGGTAATAAAAAATCCAATGTGAAGAAATTTTTAGAGCAAGAAAGGCGCAGTTTCAATCTCTAAATAAATCGAGGGAATTGGAAGCCATTGACTGAGTCATAAGGTCCACCAGGGGCACTGGCCAGGGCAACTGCTGTGAAGTGATAGAAGATCTATTTCCTGTCCTGGAGACATGGTGTCTCATCCATAACCCTGAGAGACTAAAGTAATGGCTGCACTTTCCACAGGCCTGATCCCTGCTTCAGGAGTCTTGAAGATATTGTCAGCAAAGAAGTACTCTTTAGCAGGTGAGGGAACTGTGAGAGACTGAAACAGTTAATGGCTCAAACATGATTAATATCACTGAAGGACTTTGCTCATTGTAGCAAACTGTGCAAAAAAGTGATTGCTCATCTGAGACTACCAAAGCCCACCCTACCAAATATGCCTTCTGATGGAAGTTTGGACAGTAAATTAAACCACCTGACACCGATTTGAGATAAGATAAAGGCAGTGCTACTGTCCAATTATCTCAGGTCTAGGAAGGAGTAAACAAGCCTGGAGGAGAGGAATGTATTCCCAAGGAAAGCTATACTCAGCAGCTGTGCTGAAATTCAGGGGGAGGCCATAGCCCACAAATTTGTTTGGTGAGAGTGGGTTTACACACTTTCTCCCCACAACCAAGGGGAAGAAGGAGAGGTTTTGGGTGTGTAATGGCGAAACCTGTGGTTCAGAGAGGTGAACCCCCATCACCAGAGGCTACAATCCAGATAAGAAGCAGACCCTCTGGAGAGTTCTCCTCCACATAAACTGGCTCAGTTTTAGAAGTCACTCCTGTCTTCCACCCTCACCTTTCACATTTATGAAGGAACTCCATGTGAGGGGCAGCTGTCATGTCTTAGAAGTTGTCATAAACCATCAAAGACACCTGAAGTGCCCCATGGGCTCATTTCTGAGGCCTTCACCAGAGGACTGCACATGACCCAAAATGTTGCAACAGATCCAGAGTGTGATGCAAAAGACAGTGTAAAGCTTCCCCCATGGGGGCAGGTGCTTGGACCTTCCCATGTATACCTGAACACATTTTAATCCATTGTATATTCATCCATATATTTTGCAGGAATCCCCACACCCCTCCTGTCGCCACTGAGAAGACCAGAAGAGGATCAATGGGATGCCGCTGGATCCACAGGGAGGGTGATTATCTTATTTCTTAATCTGTGTCTGACACTCTCTTTCCCTACCCAGTCTGTCTTTTTTCTATTTATTTCTGTCTCTCTACCTCACATTTGCTGTTAAATAAAATCCATACTATTGACTTCAACATATGATCTTGTTTGCACCTTAATTTGGTCAGAAATATGTCTCAATAATAATCAGATAATAACAGGAACCCACTCTGCGGCATTTTGCAGATTGCCATGCAGAAATGGGCCTTCAGGAAAGTGTTATTGATGTGGGCAGGTGGGCTGTATTGGTTATCTTACTGTATTTGTGCAAAGAATATTAAGGTAACATGATGAAAATATTACTTCTTCAATCATGCACTTCTGGCCATACAGATTCTGGAAAATCTTTGTTGTAAATGGTATGATTGCATTCAAGCAGGTATTCAATGAAAATAAAAATACAAGCTCTCTGAGATATACTACCTGAGGACTAGAAGAAAATGAAAAAGTTGATGAAGAGCTAATAGTGTGTAAAGCAAAGAGAAGATAGAGACAGAAATTCCATTAAATTCTCAGTAAATCAATACAATATTAGCAAAGAGGGGAGAAGAAAAAGGAAGAAACACTGTGAAGAAAAAAAATTAGAATCTTTTTTATATGCATATGACATCACGGAGAGAAAGGGTGGATAGGAATACCTACTGGCAAGAGATTATTAGAAAAGGAATGTAGCTGTGACATTCACATTGTGAGAAGGTCAGTTTAAGTTGAAGAAATACCTAAACATAAATCCAAGAACTTCCACTTACTGATTTTCCTTCACTGTGCATAAGGATGTTATACTAACTTTAGAAATCACAATTTGAATTTTACACATGAGTGCAGAATGGAAAAAAGGTTTTATCTGAGCCTGTATATTGTCCCTTCAAAGTCATAAATAGAAAAGAGCCAACTGCATTGCACTGGCCTGTCCCTACTGATACAGTTGTTTCCCACATTGTCTACTCTTTTTAATGACTTCACTTTTTTTAGCTGACAATCTCATACAACATCATGTCTGCCTATGTGCTATATTCCAACTCAAAAAAAAAGGTCAAAATTAACTTCTGGTTGTCATAATACAACACAAAAACTTATTTTTTATTCTCTAGCCTGTACAATCAGTTCTTGCTGAATGCTAGGATAATCTGTGAGATATTTAAAGAAAGTGGAGCTCAATACTTTTCTGCTTTTACTGGAGCTGAGTAAACAGCTTCCCAGGGGCCCCTCTAAAAGCAAATATATCAACTTTCTTTCTTTCTTGGGTTACTCTACTGCTGTTTAATCTTTGGGCTTTGTAAACTGCAAGTCAGAACCAGGAAGCCATAAACCTTTGCAAATCAAGAGATGTTAATAAAACAAAATTTGGGAGAGAGAATCTCCGTAATTTCTTCCCTCTAAACAATTATTTGAATTGTTCCAATACAACAATCAGAGCTGTCACTCTAATAGTAGAATGTGTTTGGCTTGCAGAGATTAAAGTCAAGAGTGGAAGTTAAAAGGAGGCAAGGTTTAATCCTGTGTCTATGGTGAATTAGGTTTTTGATAGATTTACTCCATAAACACAAGCAAGTAATTACTTGTTATTGTGATTATATGTTGTTTTAATGCATATAGCACAGAGCTTGTGCAAATTTTTCTGGTGAAAATCAGTAAGCAGTAAGAAAATCACTAAGAAAATAAAGAAGTTGCCTCTGAATTTCTTGCAAGTAAATTTTACTAGGATCATTTTGAAAAATTTTCTTCCTCTCTTTTTCTGAACTAGAGAAATTTACAAATTATTTGAAGTAAAAAATGATGATGACTTTGGAAGTGGTTTTCAAAAGGAACAAGTGGGATGCTGCCCTAAACTGAACTGCATAGCAATCAAAACAAATCCATTGGTGATGAGAAAATAAAAGTCTAATGCAATAACCTTTGTCACATCTGATGCAAATTGTCAGTGAATTATCTACGTTTCCATAGGTTTTAACATGAATACTAAAGCATAGTGTTAGTTATATTTGTTTTTTTCTGACCCTAAATTTGTGCTTTCCACCTACTTTTTATTTTAGAAATACTCTACTGCAGTAATTAGATATGCAATATCTTCAGGAAATTTGAATATCTGAGTCTTAGCACCTCTTTCTTGACTGGGTCTGTAAAAACTCTTCTTCCTTTCATGTTTTCTTGAGAGCTGTGATAACCAAAAACTCTCGTTTGTGGTGTTCGTTCTTTCTTATCCCCCATGCTAACAAAGACATTTACATTAGAGAGGCTTCTTGTGGAGAACTGTATCAGTGACATTTTTTGACTGAGGATACCATTCATGCTACTACAAGAGAGTTCTGGCACAGCAAGTTCATAAATAACTGTGAATACATATTCAACTTTCTCTGAAACTCATTTGCAAACACATCCTTCAGGTCCCACACACCATGTCACTTCTAATGACTAGGAAATATGTGCACTGTGTATTCAAAATGTATGATGTTTAGAGGCTCAAACTGGCTCTTTTCTTGCTCCTTCTTCTGTTATTACAATTGTTAATGCTGGAGATTTATGCCAAAGAGGTAAGTAGACAAATCTCACTGTTGCAAAGGAATTACCAGGGAATGAAATGCTTTGGCATATTACTGTTAAATTTCAATATTGTGCATACACAGCGTGTTGTGCCAGGGGGAAAGGGAGTTGAAACATCCATATGCAAATCTGAGTGCATATTTTCAGTATGAGCTTCACCTCATTGTTGAATATATAAGAAGCAATATTTAAGATATTTTAGCATTTTTTTAGAGTAAGAGAATAACAAAACAACAAAATCGTACTTTCTGTAAAATATAATATAGATGGGATATGCATGGTACAATGTACCTATTATGGTTTGAATTACTGCATTTTTCAGCTGTCTAGTATAAAAAAGGAGAACTTTAAAAATATCAGAAAAAGCTGGCTTTTTCTTAATCTAGTTTTTGGATGTCTGCACAGACACAAGAAAGTTTAATTTTGCAATACTTTAAGAGCTTGCTTGGGAACTGGATTAAGTTCTTTACTCACTTGCATTGCAACCCTGAACAAAATGCAAGATGTTGTTGAGACCTACTTGAAACTACAATTGTCTAAAACTAGGACTTAATTTATTCAAAAGAAATTAGGGATATAACTGGCCTCTTAATTCCACATATTCATGAAAATGTCACATAAAATGTGTATGTTTCTGTATTTGAGAATATTTAGACTTCACCAGCTCTGACTTACTAATTTATATTTTTGTGCTTTAAGTTAAAAACTTTGTACATCATAAACTGCTTAAATGGATCATGAAGGACTATGAACTGTAGACCAGTCAGAGATGAATAAAGTCATTGTGGTTTCCAAAAGCAGAAAGTAATGATTTGATTATGCTACCTGTTTTTCTCTATTAATTTTATTCTACCTCCATTTTTCTGCTAAGAAAATGACAATGAAAAAGAATAAATTCTTTAGAAGTTTCCTTAGTCACTGTTACATCTTCAGTGGCACGCATTGAACAAAATATTTGTCCTCTAGGGGCTTTGCCATACTGAATGTAGCAAAATAATTTTTGGTTAGTTGGTTTTTGTGTGTTTTGGTTTTTGAAGTATTTTGATCGGGTTTGGGGTTTATTTGGGTTTTGCTTTATTTTGGTTTGGTTTAGTTTGGGTTTTTTGGGTTTTTTTCTTAAACAGAAATCCTAACAAATAAGCAAATAAAGCTTGTGCCATACAATTATTCTGCAGATATATACAAGCTATAAAGTTTGGAACAGTCAAATAGCTTTATAGTAAAGTTTGTCTTCACCTTTTAATCTTTCATTTCACCATTTATGTAGCCTTGTCAGAGGCAACAGAAGAATAATTAATCCTAATAAATTATAAATAACAAATTAACAAGAAAAGGGTATGTGTTATTAAAACTGATTTTTACTTCTGTGTTTTACATACTTTTAGATCCATTTAAACTTAAAATTATACTTTTTTTTTTACAAACTTTTTTTACAAATTTTTACAAAATTATACATTGCATATCCTCTCATTGCAAATTTATTTAGTGTGAAGTGTCATATCATGTTATAAATATTGTAATCTGGCCTAAAGATGAAGGTGAACTGTGAGTTTTGAACATAGGGTTCTGGGGCAATATCTTAATAGAGCACAGACATGAAATATTTAATTACTGTCAATATTATGATTATTAATACTTTATGCCACTCAATCAAGATGTAAATTTTCCAAAGGTAAAAAAAAACAGAGAGAGAGGCATGAAGGTCTGATTTAGCCATGGGAGAGTTTAGGACTGAGATAGCTAAAAGAACAGAACTACACCTCTCAGTAACCTAAAATCTCTATAGTAATATAGCAAAAGTGGGAAGAGTCTACCATGTGTTTAATAACTTCTGTTCTACGCTCACAGACATAAAACCAATATCAACCATCAAATGACTTCTGCACAGTGGTAGCAGTAACCAGCACCATGGACTTGGGAAAGAGGACACATATCCCAGGTAATTGATGAGTCTGGCTCCTAGATGTCAGCCAGCCCTTTATACACAGTGGACTTGGCTCAGTCTTCTGCTTACTCTTGGACATTAGCCTTCCCAAGGGGTTGGTATTTCTACCACTAATTGTTATCCAATCTAGGTGGTTGGCATTAACAGCCTTGTTGATCATCCCAAGCAAATTTTATTGGATTTTTGTCATAACTAAACTAAGCAGCTGTTACTATCATCAAATATGGTATGAGAATCTAAAATTCTTCAGTCTTCATTGTTCATCTTTGTTTCTTTGTCATGAATAGTTTAAACAGGGGTATATACAGTAGAGAGCTTTTGAGAAAGGTTTTCCTGCAGCAATTGCCTTAATGTTGCTTGCTTCATTAGGATACACCAGAATCATCAAATAAGTTAGACCTGGGTCAAGGTAGACAAGGTTTAACTTACCTGAGCGCCAATTATGGGTAGGCTTCATCCCATAATATTTTTCCACTGAGTGTCTTTTTTTTTTGTTGACTTAAAAACTTCATTCTCAGACTGAAAGACCCAGAAAGTAAAATTTTCTATGAACTATTTCCATATTTTGATCAGTTCCATGTATGGTCTAAAAAGTTGTTAAGCAACACAAAGATTTGGATGATGTAAAACCATATGTCACAACCACATGACTCTGTTAGGAAATGAATGATTTTCTGCATCTAAAAGCCTGCCCCTAACTAATTGGTAGAGAGCTTAAAGTTATCACCACCAAGCTCTGCCTATTACAAAATGTGTGGTTTGAGCTGCTAGAACAGAGTGTCACAGTCAGAAGAAACTTGGCTAGGATATCTGAGCTTTTTGGCAGAAAAATACTGATATGTTTCCAGACAGATGCCCTAGAGTAAAAAAAATGAACTTTTTTCAGCTTGAAACAGATAAATGAGGACACCTGCCTTTTAACGTGCAACACAACTATTATGTTCTAGTTATCATTAGAAGTACAACATTTCCCATATCGGAAAAGAAAAGGAAATAAGAATAAAGATTGCCTATGGTTCATGCACACACGCACACACACACATATGAAAGTTAAAATAAGGGTAAATTTTCCAAGATTTTGTGCATATAAGCATATTTTTTATCTTATTGATGACAGAAGACTTTAGAGGAAAAGATGGTGTGTGCATGATTCTAGATGAGGTGTTAGCAAGTTGACATAAAAATACACGTTTTTCTGTGTGGTGGAGACATCTGAACTTCCATTGAAGTCTGTATAATTCTGGTCCAAATAACTCCATTACCGTCAGCTACTTTCTTTTTCATAGGAAAGATCAACCTTCTAATTTTTGTCCCCACCACTTTCTGTCCAGAATGTCTCTGTGTACACTATTTTCACAAGCTTAAACTGTGTCCTTACTTTTCCATTGTGGATTTTCAGTCTATTTTTAAATTGTTAGCCACCATATGGGTGTTTGTTTTGTTTGTTCAAGGCTTAACATATCTTGTTGGAAATGGCTGATATATTTGCTTTTAAAGTTTCTTCTTGTAAAAAAAATTCTGGCAAGCTGGCTGAGGTGACCTTGGAGAATATATTCCATTGAAGAGTCCTTCTTTTGCATTCCTTTTACAAGAATTGTCCTGGTATGATCTGCTTCTTGTTATTGACTGAGGTAAACACAGTGGTAAGTACAATCGCAAGGGTACACATCCACGTACAGCAATGGCCAACAACTTACACACAACTGCTCTGCACAGTTTTGGTAACCCCAAGTGTATTTTAACCTCCAGTTTCCTTCTTGTCACAAGAAAAAAACCCTTTGTTACATTAAAATCTGATTTCTTCTTGCCCAAGATGTTTGAATTAATTGAGTTCTCTTACAAAACATGATTTGTTTTAGAATGTTCCTCTGCAGCAACTTCATCTGAAAGGATCAGGCTTCAAAGGCAAAGAATCAAAGTTTGTTTCTTTCCAGGAGGAATCAAAGCTTGTTTCCTTTCTAGGAGTCCTTTTCTTCAAATATTCCTGGTGTTTACAGTCTGAGGGAAGTGTTGTTTGACACTTGATTTAGTTTGACAGTCTGCATCTCAAAGGTGAGATTCTTTTTTGTGTGTCCAAAATTTTGGCTTGGGATCAGCAGTCTGAGTGAATGAGGATGAAGCACAAGGGTGAAACAGACTTGTTTATACCATTTTGAGACTTTTCTGTGGTTTTGAGAGGTAAGAAAAGTTAAAAAGAAATCTACACATGGAAAAAAAAACAAAAGAAGAGGACAAAAGCGATGGCCAATTGTAAATTTCCTGTATGAAAATGATGAATATAGAACAAAAAGTATGCTTTTCTGGTCATGAAGGGTATGAATTTGATAGAAACTTAATATTTCTTTTGCATTGTTTGTAATTTCTTTTTACTTTTGATACATACCTAGATGCTTGTCAGCTAATAATGTGGGCTATTTTAGAATAACTCAGTCTTTACTGACTCCATGAAAAATGAGTCTTTAGTTCTCAACTTGACTGTTTGGCAAATTTTTTGGCAGTCTACTAATTGGTTTCCTCTAATAGAAATTACAAACAATAAGTTAAATTCAGTTCCAGTATTATTAAATGAAAAAACTCTATTTCCACAAAGACGGTAAATTTCTAATTGAACTTTTATGCGTATGTTTGATTTTGATTATAGCAAATTACTCTTTCCAGAGCTGTTAGCAAAAGCAAAGCAGAATTTACCCTAATTAAAAGGGTAAAACAGAGAACTTCATTGCAGCCATGTCTAGACATGCTTGATAACAACATAAATATGGGAATGTGTCATGATTTAAAGCATTGTAAAGTACATGAATGCTATTTATCATTCCCTTCCAGAATGAGAAATCCAATTTAATTAAATGTTGATCCTGTTTTACTGGACTTCATAGGCTTTGATTCCTACTTCAATCACCATATTTTATTTTGCATTCTGTGTCTTTTGATAACACTGTCCTCCAAGTGTACAGCATTTATTATAGTAATCATTTACAGAAAAATGATACAAATTTTTAATAAATTAGCTATTTTTAAAGCTACTGAAGTATGACAATTTTCAAAATTATTTTTGAAAGAACATCACAATAAAAGGAATATAATTATTTCTCTGTGTTCAGGTGTTGCTGGATATGGTACAATCACCTTGATATGTCTGGGACTTGTCTCTAGTATCTGATTGCACCACTGGCATTAGTTGCCTCAGAACAAAAGAATATCATTCTAAGAATAAAACTTTCTCACAGTGGAGTACTACAAGCTTCTAAAATGACATTGTTACCTCTTTCTGTCATCAAGTTGGAGCATTTCAGTAACAATGGGGGAGACTGCAGGTACTTTGCTAATTTAGGAGTAGGGTGCTTTCCCAGTGGTGCCACTACATCCAGAACTTCAGATACTCTGTCTCAGAATTAAGTAAAAATATTTTGAATATTTAAATACATATGACTGATAGTATATATGATTTTTGTAATACACTGAGCCAAGAAAAGCAAGGGCAGAGACAAAGACATATTTTCTTCTTAGCTGCCTAGCAGATGAAAAGTAAACATGAAAGACAAATAGTAGTGCAGAATAGCTTAATGTCTTCCTAAAACAGTACACCTGTTAAGTAGAATAAGTCATCCTTTATGACTCCAGTAAAATATTCTCTTAAATTATTGCATTTTTTATATAGTGTTTTCAAAATAATATGCTCATCATAATTTACCGGAACAGCTTCATGACTGACTTAAGTTTGCAGGATACTATGATTTATAGGTAATAAAAAAAAAGAAGGATGTATATGATGTTCTGACCAAAATATGGACTGGAGTAATTTTTCATTGATACTTTAGTGTGAGGCTTACATTTCTTACAAAATATAATTATAATTTAGAAAGTCAGTTAATTAGCATGGTATCAAAACTGTATTAATCTGATATTTTTGAGATTTGGTATTTAATGTTAAAAGTCAATGTAATCTACTTTATTTGGGTCTAATGTTTCATATGAAAATTTTTTTCCTGGATTTTAGTTTTTTCCTTTTAGGCATGTTTCAATTACTTAATGACAATTCTGTCATGCATTTGTATCTTTTGCTCAAAAGTACTAAAACAACTTCAATCCTAGATCTTTTCTAGAATATTTGTTTAACTAGTAGTTGAAAGAGACATAGAGGAAGGTCATTGGTAGCTTTTAAGATGTATCAAATATAGGAGGAATTTATACTTAGTAGACATCTAACATTAAACAAGAAAAACTTTGTATTGCCATATTCACAGTAAAATAAATATTTAGCTTCAATTTTTTTTTTATTTAGATACACATTCATATGCATATACATATATATACAATTTGTAACTCATCTTCCACAGTTCTTCTGGATAACAAATGTTCTATGCTTCACCCAAAGTCAATTTTTGACAATTTCAAAGTTTAGAACTCTTCCTACTCTTGCTTCCAAGGTTACCGAAGATATTTTTTACTCTGAATGCAAAAGTGCTTTCCTGTTCTGATGTCACAAAATGAATTAGCTCAAGAATAACATCCTCTGATATCACCAGAGGTACAATACTTCAGCTTAAATGCTTTAGACCTTAATTAGATGTTTTTTTGGTAGGACAGTGAATTCACCAGGCAACAATTGAAGTACAAAATTGTGCTGCAGGTAGACATATCTTAAAAGTAACATTTCCACCTTGCATTTTTCAAGAATTCAATCCAAAAATTGTCTGGTTTAAAATGCTTTGACTTTAAAATGCTTTTTTTTTTTTTTTTTAAGGATTATGTAAACATTTCTGGTTGGTACAAGAATTTTGCAATCAAATCAGTATTAATATGGACTTTCCAAATTAGAGCCAATAGAAAGATCCCCAAGGATCTCTGAGGACTTTAAGTCAAGGTTATAGTTACTGCATCTTATATTTCAGACAAACTAAACAAATATTTCTTCTCATTCTTGGATGTGATTTATCAGATATGATTTTATTACAGTGGTTTAAGGCAATCTTCTGCTAAATTAAAAAAATGAAATCCTTACCACCAAACTATTTCATGTTGTTTCTAAAACCCAAAATAATTGATTTCTACTTACCCTAAAGGGTTTTCAAGCTTTAAAACAGGCTGTCCAGAGAAGAGGTTGAATCACCATCCCTGGAGGTATTAAAAAGACATGTGGATGTGACACTTAGGCATATGGTTAATGCCATAGTGCAGTTCTGGATTAGCTGTTAGACTCTTTTGTCTTGAGGGTCCTTTTCAACCTTAACAATTCTATGATTGTAAAAAATTTACAAATATGTCATAGGATATTCAGTCTCTGGATGAAATTTCCCATAGGGGAATCAAAGCATATGGTCCTGAGACTGGAGCCTTAGTAGTATCTAATAAAGTCTCTCCTTGAAAATGAAGGATAATTTGCAAGGCATTTCAGAAGTTTGTATTTGGCAGTGCAAACACATGCATAAGTAAAATTCTATTCTATACAGTAACACTTTGAAAGTGCCTTGCTTGTTTAAACATGCCATTGGGAGAAACAATCTGTTTTGTTAATGTCTTAAGCTCTTCAAAAAACCCCCAAGCTTCCTGGTTTAAAATTCATGGTGTTTTTTTAATGATACCCCACTGCTGGGAGATGGGGAGTCTGCTTTGGTGCTTTGCTGCTGAGCTGGTTTGGGAAGTGCTGAGAGGTAACTTACTTTTCCATTCCCAGAAAGGGCTTGGAAAAAAGAGACATTTTCATTAGTGCTAAGTGGTAACTGTTTCAACAGTGATTGTCCTTTTCATAATAACTGTGAACCTAAAACTTCCCAGAAAACACAGCCCTGGATACAATAGCCCTAGATTAGATTTGCATTCCCTTGTATGAAGCCCTGCAGAAAATCATAGAATCATTTTGCATGGAAGAAATCTTCGAGATCATGGAGTTCAACCATTAACCCAGCACTACCAAGACCACCACTAAACCATATCCCTCAGTGCCATATCCACATATCTTTCAAATACTTCAGGGATGGTGACTCAGCCAGGCAGCTTGTGCTAATACTTGACAAACCTGATAAATGATAAAACTGCCCAAAGAGGAAGAAAAGTTCTAGTTTAAATAAAGGTATCATGGTGTGGCCCCAACAGTTTCTGATTGATTTTTCCCTTTATGCATTTATTAAATACTTGCAGTTGAGTTTCTGCACTGTTTCCCTGATTGAAGGAGAACTAGAGGGTGTGTTTGTGGCTGATTGCAACTCCTGATTGATAGGGAGAACGACAGATTGCTATTAATATCAAGTCAACTCTTTTTAGGGAAATATGCCTGACAAATACTAACAGTTCCTATCAAGAGAGTCTCTTGTTTATTGCAAGACTGATTGCTTTAAAACCCACACTGAGAAAAAAAAAATAATTTTGGTACTTGCATTATCTTTCATATAACCTCTTCCAAAAACTATTTAACATGATGGTTGAGTGGAAAAGTTGTAATATACAGATGACAGAAAAGAATGGTATCAGGACAGTGTAGTTTGATTATAATGAAAATATGCTTTAAAAGAAGAGGTACAATGTTTAGGAAATGTCATAGTCCCTTAACCTCCACTATTTAAAACATAAGGGTATTGATTGGTGCTGTAGCTCATGTTTTTGGCCAGAAGAGTCTGATTATTTAAATTACATTACATAGCAGAGCAAAGAAGGGAAAAAAGGCATTTTCAGAGACAGAAATGGGAAACTAGAGATCTGAATTTGCTGCTGGCTTATGATTATATGTGTTATATAATTTTAAAATATTCAGAGAAAAGTCAGTCCTTCAGTCTCAATATCCTGCCAGAAAGAAAAGCAAAGCCATGCTGATTCCTAGTCAGATTTACTCAGTCAATACAAATTCTCAGGTTATAGGTTTATTTGTCTATTTTCTGATCAACTGGAGTTCATGTTTCCAATTTATTTCTATAGCAACTGGACTAAATACTGTCTGATTTACAGCCAAAATGCTTATATATTTTACACTGGAAATTGTTTTAGCTTCCCTACACATGATGAGAATCTCAATAAAATACAGATTTAGAGGAAGAACCTGAGTTTTCAACTGCATGTCAAAAACTCACTTTTACCTTGGGTAAGGAGGCACATGTCTGAGGAATCCTGTTGTTCTGGTCCCTGTTCACCCAGCATAGGAGTCACCCCACACATTCAGTTTACCTCAGTGTTAGAGGTCTGGCTGTAAACCAATGGACTGGAAATTTGTGTGATCTGGACATTTTTTGTGGTTTCCATTACATGATGGACTCCTGCATGCTCAGTAGGGATTTTATGTTGAGAATGACACAGCGAGGGCAGCTCTTCCCTGGGTGAGGAGACAGAAGTGTGTTTCAATAGGGCTTTTTTTTTTCTAAATGGACAAACAGACATAAGAAATTATGCACAAACATTCTTATTGCACATGTAAATGCTGAGAAATCAGAAAACCCTCAGGAATCCCCAAACATGAAGAAGGTCTTATCTGACATATGATAACAAAACAGGATTACCCACTGCCAAATATCTAGACAGAAAAACAACTTCATTTAAACATGCCAGCATGTATTTCTGAATATGTGATGTACAAGTTCTGAAGAGAAATGGTGATAACAGGCACCAGTACATGCAGAAATGAGATCACACCATCTGGATCCTGGTCTGTATACAGTCAGCACTTAATTTTGAGAGTCTCTTCCTTGTTCTGGGAAAGGTACCCCAGAGGCCCTGTCTTTGGATTAAAAAGTTCTGGACATCCAGTGGAAAGTGCATTTGTTTTTGTAATGCTTGCAGGTATAAAAGCTCAAGGGAGACATGTTCCTGTGCTGTAACTTCCACAAAAGGTTTTGGTGGAGCAAAAAATTAGAGTATATAAATCAGATGTGCTGCTTCCTCCCACTCCTTTTCCCACTGGATTAGATAATGATGAGAGAAATAATGTTATAACTGCTATCATTTCAGATACCTTGAGTACATCTCAGCAGTTATCAAAACAAAATAAAAGGAAATTGTTAGGGACGCATTTAAGAATTAGAACTCAAGTGACTGGGGAGACCTTAGAGCAGTCTTCCAGAATCTGAAGGAGGCCTACAAGAAAGGTAGAGAGAGAGATGTTTTACAAGGATCTATAGTGATAGAAAAAAGGACTTTAAACTGAAAGGGTAGGTTTCGAAAGGAAGACATTTTTTTCTCTGAGTGTGGTGAGGCACTAAAGCAGGTTGCCTGGAGAAGTTGTGGATACACCATCCCTGGAAGTGTTCAAGGCCAGGTTTGATGAAACTCTAAACAACCTGGTCTAGTGAAGGTGTTCCTGCCCCATGGCAAGGGGGCAACTAGATGATCTTTAAGGTTTCATCCAAACCTAAACCATTCCACGATTTTATGACCCACAATGTATCAAGTCATGTCAAGACTATATTCAGTTAAAAAGATATTCCTAAAATTGCTAGTTCATTTGGAACTGTAGGTACCTTCTTGGAGTCAAAAGTTCCTGAAATTGAAATGCTTTTTAAACTTCATTTACATCCTGAGTTTAGTTTGGTAATCAGTGCAGTTATTGCACAGTTTTAATTTTTGATGTTAGTCTGTTTCTCATTTGTTTAGTGATATGGTCTGTGCTTTTGGGTGTGTGGTGGGGAATACCGTCAGATAAATGTAGCCCAGAGCTAAGTTTCTGACATGCAATAGTTTGTACCTGGGACTACACTCCACAGCTTTGGAAGTGAATGGTGCTTTGACAGAACCATGCTTGTGAAATACTTTCTTCAGAAAATTTCTTGTCATACCCCCATGGGTACTGAGAGCACATAGCCTTTAACTCTGAGTACATCCTTTTTTCCTAAGCAAATTCCAGTGCAGGTGTTTTGGCTTTTATCAAGTTACCAACTTCAGTACTCAAAAGGCTGAAGGCAGTGAGAATTCTCTATTAATTACATAAAATATTTTTGGAATTTTGGCAGGAAGAAAAAAAAATTAGACTGTAAAATGAGCTACTTTTTGGTAATGGTAGATGTATTTTTTGATGACTCTACATTTCCATAGTGATTTTTGTTTCCCCTCCATGGTCTCTTTTCTCTCAGTCCCTCTGTATGAATTTAATTGCTACTGCGTGTCCTGTTCATAAGCCATCAAACTTAAGGCAGTCTTGCCCCCTTTAGTGATGGCTGCATGAATTACATGCCCCCTGCTAGTTCTAAAGAGTGATTGAACAAATATAGGAAGTATATATATACAGAGAAAAATCAAATGCTTCTTGATAAAGATTAATTTGGTTTCATTTCATAGAGAGGAAATGATACCTTAAACAGACCTCAAAATTTACATTGAAATATTGAGAACCACTGAGTTGAAATTAATCTCTTTTGTAAGAAAACTTGGTCGTCTCAGAAGTATTTCCAGAATTGACAATAAAATCTGGGGGCTTCAGACCTGAATGAGAGTGAATGTTTTACTTTCTCACTATAAACAGTGTGGGATATTAGAGCAGTCACCTGAATTAGCAGATGCTGAAAATAATCAGTCTTTCAGATCATCAGGGCTCTGAGTTTATGGCTCTTTGGCACCTTATGCTGTTCACAAGAAGCTGGTAACTTTTGGGTTTCATGGATCCAGAAGCAAATAGATGTCCAGCAAATGATAGTATAGATATTTAGTTTTATGTAATATATTTGTGAAAGATCAAAATGAAAATTGAAATCCTATAGAAACAACTGATTGCCACTTTCTAGTAAAATAAACAACAAAACAAAACTTTCCCCCCCACTCCCCAAAGCCCCAGGCAACAAAACATTAAATGAGTTGTGGATATGCCACAATAAAGAGGAAAGAAAAGAAGTTATTTTTCCTCCAAATTTGGTGTTCTTTATCAGTAGATCAGCTGTTTTTATTAATGTTTCCTGAATCTATAAAATTTAAAAAATAAAATATGTGGGTCAGTGGAGAATTAAACATATGCCATTGTGGTTTTTTTCCTGACATGTGCTCTCTTTCATTTTCAGTCCTGGTGCGAACCAAGGTTTTCCTGGTCTAGTTCAGCTTAGAATTGTTCCTATTTCTCCCTTGTCTTTTGAAGATAGGTAATAGTGATAAAAATATTTCTGGTTTTCTGGAACTCTTCAGCAAAATATGTTGTTGGCATCCTTTTGTCTTATACTGAAGATGATTAGATTCATAGCTGAGATTCCACTGGTTTGGAGTGAGGGGATGGAGAAGGAGAGGAAATAAAGGAAATGATATTTAATTCATTTTAACCAGTCATAGTTTTAGAATATTAATGAAAATAGATAAGAAGGGAATGTACCTCTTATGGTATCTAGAGCTTTTATAAACAAAATAGATATAGCTTCAAAACTGCACTAATTTGACACCAATAGCAGGAATGATTGATCTGAAATGAAAAAAATAGTGCCATTCTTTTTGCAAATTGTCATAAAATAATCTACTGGTTTTTGACTAATCATTTAACAGAACATTAGCAGTTCTGTTATTAAATGAAATTGGCTGTCTTTTAGCTCTTGTGTTTGGACAACGTATTTTTATTGCTGTTAAAAGATCCTGAGGGGGTGCAGAGTACCTAAATTATTAGTGTTCATGGGAAAAGCTAGTGAGAATAAACATTTCAACTGCTGTACTGCTGGCTGTTGGATACTTTTTAAATAATGATGAAAAATGATCCTTTGCTTTTTATTCTATGACACATCTGCCCCAGAAATCCCAACTACGATAGGTGGTGGAGGTTTATTTTTTAAGTGAAAACTTGTTTGCCTCTTAACATTCTGTGAATATACTGAATAAACCATTTCTTGGAAGAAATTTGTTGGTTTGTGGGAGAGGAGGGGAGAGGAAGGAGGAATTTGGGGGTTTTGGGGTTTCTTTAAGGCTTCCTTCAGTGTGAGTGCAAAGGGTAGATATCTTAACAGCTGGTGAGGAACTCAGTTTTGAACTCTGTCCCACAGCTTTGTGTGTATCCACATCACTCATGCTTAGACTGCTTATGAAATGTTATCTATGACTGTGTGTTTCTGGGTAAGATTCACCATTCATGAAGCCATGTTGCATGTTTTTGGAATCCTGGAGAGAAATATGCAGTGTTATCAAGATACATACCTAAAATAAAATCATCGTCTTTTAATCATTCAAAGACTTTTACATTTGTTTTCCTGTATTTTATTTTGCTGACCTCTGAATAAATGCATAAGGAAGTGATCATAAAGCTATGGAAACTCGTGGTTACTTACTTCTATAAAAGCATATGTATATGTATTTTTTAAACCCACATACTTACACAAGCTTTATATAAATAGCATTGTTGAAAAAAAAGAAAAATACATCCTTTCTAGACTTTGCTATACACTTTCTACTAATACAGTATGGTTTGTAGAATTATAAGGAAAAATGAATGCATTTCATTAGAAATGAGTAAGATATTGAAGTGCCCAGGGCCTAATCTATAAATAAAATCTTAAAAGTCTCATCAGAACACCTGCAGGGTATCTGTTCCATTCCCAAGACTTCTCTGATGTTCTTGTCTGACCCTGGCTGATGCACAGCTTATATGCTCCTGACATTCACTTCCAAAAAACAGAGAGAGCATTCTGTTTTCCTGATTTCTTGGAGCAATTTGAAGCTGTATTTCAGATGTGTGATGCATTTGCAAAGGTTCAGCTATGAGTACCTATTGTAATATTGTTGACCTAAGCTGAAATGAAGAAATTGAACAGCAAGTAAGACAAAAGGCAAATGCCAAGCAAAGAGAAAATAAAAAAAAAATAGAAAGATAAAAGACAAGAAATTGAAATGAAAGAAAGAAAATTTAAATCTGACAGAAAGGATAGAAAATACCATGTTATTCATTATTTCAATTTGCTCATAATAATTTCTAAATCCCAAGTAGAAAAATACTAGCATTTTAGAACATTCTAGGAAGCAAGTTGAAGTTTATTTCCTAGATAATATGGCCTTGAAAGATCCATCAGGTAGACCAGAACTGTTATATTTCCACTATGGGCTATGGCTGCTAATCTTGCTGCACTTGCTGATCCAAGTTTCCCTTTGAGTCTCCTCCCCCTACTATTCTGGAGCCCCCTAACAGCACCTGATGCCAGTATCAAAAGACATATACTGTTGCTGAGGTAAATACCTCAATGATGACAGTATTTCTTCTTACTGAAGTAGGCATGCAGGTAGTGTGGTGTCCCAGTGACAAGGAGGACAGAATTTACTTACTGCTTTAATACACAGTTGTTTGCTGCTTCCTGGGTTTCATTCATATGTGAATCAGTTTACAATGCTTTCTGCTGACAAATGCTATTTCAGAAGGCATTAGAAAGGATGAATTTCAGTGACCCTCTGCCACACTTTAACTCCCACCAGCAACCAAGCTCTGCGTAGGCCCTCACTCACTCCCTCACTAGCAGGTTCAGGGAGAGAACAGGAAAGGTAAAAGAAAACACATGAGTTGAGATACAGGCAGTTTAATAGGGAAAACAAAAGTCACTCACACAAGTAAAGCAAAACAAGGAATTAATTCACTGCTTTCCATGGGTGGACAGGTGTTCAACCATCTCCAGTAGAGCAGGGCCCCATCACATGTAATGGTTACCTGGAAAGACAAACACCCTCACTCTGAATGTCTCCCTCTCCCTCCTGCTTCCTCCCACTTTGTATGCTAAGCATCCTGTCATATGGAATGGTCTGGAACGTCCCTTTGGTCAGCTGGTGTCACCCGTCCTGCCTGCGTCTCCTCCCAACCTCCCATGCACCAGCAACTTCCTTGCCAGCATGGCTGTACAAAAAGCAGAAAAGGCCTTTTCCTTGTGTAAGCCCTGCTCAGCAATAACAAAAACATCTCCATATTATGAACCCTCTGTTCAGCACAAACCCAATCACAGCCCCATACCAGCCACTGTGAAGACAATTAAATCTAACCCAGAAAACCCTGGTTTGTATGATGAACTTCTTGGAGACCTAGGAGAGTAACTAAAATATTGGTAGGGTGCAGTCTGGACAGAATTATGGCTAAACAAAATTGTGGCATGACTGTGATACTCAAGAGTTTTAATGTGTGGCATTTTTTCCATTTACTGGAAATCTGCCCCTTAGCTATTACAACAGAGACCAAAATAAAAGTGTGAGTTATGACTTGATCTAAAGGGAGGTGCCCTGTGGATGTGAACATACTGCTGGTCGATATAGCAAAAAAAGAGAAATCGTTTATGTTTGCTAAGTGGTAGGTTGTATTCAGGTTAATTTCTCATTAGTATTAGTGTTTGAGTTTAATATAAAATCATCTTAAACCTCTTTGGTCTCATTACTATCAAATTATATAAAATTAATATTATTTCTTAATTTTAAAAATGCAAGACCAACTTATTTAAAAAAAAATCTCCTCAAATATGAAAAAATAATCTACAAAAAAAGGACAACTTTATATTACTTGTGGTATGTGGTGATGTTAGTGTGTTAGTGATTGCTCTAAGTGTTTCACAAAATCACTTTATGGTGTATTTAATACTAGCTTTCTAAAGATGCATGCAAAGATTACTCAGATTCCTTGCTTTAACTAGAAACTTCCTACATGGAATAATCTTTCCCTTTCCTTCTGGATGACTATAACTCTATATTTCTGTCTGACATTAAGGCAAAGCATAGGACAGATAAAGCAGATAGATACACTTTAGTAAAGAAAAGAAAAAATCATCTTCTGATGATTAACAGAAGTAAGGTAACCCCAACTATTTTTGAAATAATTTACAGGCAAAATTAAGCTCAACTCCCTAGCTGCTACCATATTCTCATCCTTTCTGTTCTGTTTGTTTCTGAGGCAGCCTGCATGGACATGGAATTCTTTACACAGCAATGCTTTTGCTGCCTGACAGTCTGCTATTTCTGGTCTTGCCATGCCTCACCTGACTCTGCCTAAAATAATGAGGCACAACAACTTCCTGCCACTCATCTCCATCCCTTCTAGGAACTGCAGCATATCTTCACCATGGATAAAGGATCATATACTGGTGAAATTATCCAGGTCAGGGGGCTGAGCAGATTTTTATATTTCTTTATTAGACAAGTTAGGAGTTCTTCCCTTCTTTTCTTTTGAGGCTATATGCTAAGAACATCTAGTCTAACAAATATATGTCCTCTCATATTGTAAGAAATGGATAATTTAAAAGATTAACCAGGAAGAAAACAAAGAAAAAAAACAAAGATAAAACACAGACACACACACACACAAAACCCCTAAACCCCCAACCAACCAACCAACCGGAGGAAAAACACAAACCAAATAAAGCACACAGAATCACTGTGAATTCAGCAGTCAAGCAGGAAATGGAAACCTCAACATATCCTGACCCTGTTTATGTTTTTGGAATGTGGTGATTCCAAATTCTAATCAAGAAGCCTTATCCTGAGTTAATAATTGTGGCATTTGGTATTTCTGAATAGATAGCACTTGCAAAGCAACTAAACCTCCTTTTAACTTGGTTATAAAAAAACCATTATTAATAGCTGTCTGGAAATAGAGAGTTATTAGAGAATGTATGATTTTTCATTTGGATTGCAGCTGCTTTGTTGGTGTAAAACTCTCTCCACAGACTTGTAATTGCATGACCTTAAGTATGTCTAACTTAATTATAATTTTAAACAAGTTAATTAGATTATTTGATGAATTATGGTATGTAGAGAACTTGGCACAGTGTTCAAGATGAATGGAAGTGAGCCTTGACCTTTACTTACATCAGGAGGTTCTGCATTTTCTGGTAATGCTTCCTTATGCTGTGAGTACAGAAAGTCTTGTTAAATTTTTACGAGGAAGTTTAAAATTCACCCAGTTTATGGAGTAATAAACAAAAATCCTATTCTATTTATTTTTTTCTGATTAAGCCTGCAGTATCACTCAAGTTTTACTTATGTCAGCATATGTGATATCCTACATGAATTAAATCAGTCCAGTTTAGCTGCTTCCCTCAAATGCATGCTGGATATAAAAGTAGGCACTAATGTGCACTTGCTGGGTACAAACATTTTTGCAGGGATTTCTATAAGGTCTGATCTCTGCACAGTGGGGTGTTCAGTTTACATGTTATATAGTGATAAAATTTTGGAAAGTAGAAATGAGGAAAAATCAGAAAAATATATGGATTCAATTGAAGGAGCACAGAAAGAAGGATTTATCACACATTTCTTTGAAAAAACCTTTTCCTTGAGGTGAATCATGAATTTGGATAGGAAAAGGGAGGCTGCAATACTCTTAGCACATCAAGCTTGGTATAAAAAAATCTGTTCTTCTAATTAGGCTATGAGAAAAAAGATCTGATAATCTGAATATATAGTTAATTATAGTTAATTGTAATATTAAATTACAGGACTTATTTTATCCCTTGGTAAAACTGGAAGTACACCTGTATACTTTAAGGATGAAGACTACATATATGTTTTATCCAGTCAGAGAGATTGTTGGACTTTGGCTGTTTCCTTTGGATGTGCTTTTAGCCATGATACTAAAGCTGCCCAGCTCAAATTATCCTTTTTTATCCCTGTTGGAGGTTGTTTTTTGCAAGACCTGAATAGTGGTGTGAACCAAAAGAACCACGCCTTTTTCAAAAGAAATGAAAAATCACACATGCCAAGACTTTGAGGCACTGGGGTCTGAGAACATAATTCTTTGTGCTTAAAGTGGCAGAGACAGTGTTATTGCTTTTAGGTATTAGGATCGGGAGGTTTATAAAATAAATTGCAGAAGAATATCCACAGCAACATATTTAGTAGTTCAGGGCAACAGTACTAAAATATTGAACTTCTTGACACTTTCAGATCAGATAGTAACAGATGGCCCATAGCAGAATTAGTTAGGTGCAAAGTGTATCTTTTTCCCACCGTCCTATGTGGATAGTCCTCTGAAAATGGCTATAAACACTATTGCACATTTGTGTATGCCAAGTCTATTTCTCCTATGGCACAAACCTCTGAAATAAAAAGTAGCCCTTCCATGCACTTGAGCTGTGGATTTGTCGCATAGAAAATGCTCTCAGTAAACAGCATCTACTGATACAAACAGTTAATTCTGCTGATGTCTTTTTTACTTGATGACACTAAAATAATGTTCTGTCTAGGCTTATTTTTAGAGCTGAAATAGTTGTGCATATGGAGAGACAGGTGTACATGTGAATTTAAAAAAGCTTGTGGGGATTTTTGTATGCATTTCTTAAGATTTGCTATTGAACAATTAAGACTGTACACAGGAGAAAACCCTTCACAAAAGAAAAATCTCAATTCTTTCTTTTATCTTTCCAATTATGTGTATATATTTTTAGGAGGTGGTGTAAATAGTCTGCAGTTTTGAAAAAGGACTGTAGAATATACAGAACTCTAGAAAACAAATAATAAATACCAATAGAATTGTTTTAGTTGCTTGAAGCTGCACATTATTAGTTTTCAAAATGTAATCACCTTTCCTCTGCTGCAGCGTAAATGTTCATCATCATCTTTATGGATAAAAAAGTAGGAATAGTTACTCCTCTTAGTAAGTGCAAGCACAAACTTTTGAATCAACAGTATTTTAATAAAAGCACATGGAATGTTAACTCTTGGTAACATACTTAATGAAAGCACTTTTGATTAATTGTTATTTCTATCATTGGAAGCAGGGAGAAAATGTACTTTCTGTTAATATGTTTGCATTTAATATTGCCTTTGATAATAAGAATGCAACTCAAAATGTGACCTTCCCAATTATGAGAAGATCTGACTATTGTTTAAGTGTTCTCTGATGAGTTTTGACCATAGAGAAAAGTACCTTTACTGTTAGTCTGTGCTGTCATTGAAATTCAAGGAAATTTAAGCTTTGTATTTGTAAAAATATCTTTCTATTTTAGGTAGGTTCAGTCCTAGCTGGACCTTGTGTTGGTGGTTCTCAAGGTAAACCTCTGTGTCCTGTGCTGGATTTTTTCCTGAGCTGTTATGAATTAATCTGTGGTACTCAAGGGCACAAGATTACATTAAGATCCAGCACATGGCAGGATTTCATAGAAAGGAGAAATACAGTGCAATGACTTGGAATACCATTACTGAAGTGTCAACACTAGGAAAAAAACCAACCAAAATTGTTCTTAAACATATATCCCTTCAAATATTAAACTTAAGCTACTGGACTTTCTCTACTGGCAGACAAATCCCTATCATTGAGCGAAAAATTCTTTTCAGTGTTTCTCCTGAATCTGAGGCATCTAGTACTCTATGATTTGTTCAAGCTGGAGCACTTTAAGAAATGCAGTGATTGATTCAATTTCTGGCTGTTTATCCCATATCTTCCTCCTTACATGTTCAAATTGTTATCCAAGGCTTGGATTGCTTGGTTTTTCAAATTTCAAATGCAACAAACCACCCAAATCAGAACTGTCTTGCTTGAGCACAAAGGCTGGTGACCTGCGGAAAAAATGACTCCTGATTATTTATGTTGCTCTCTCTAAGTAGGCAGCAGGGCTCAAGCTGATGAAGCCTTTTGAACAGTTTCTTCAATACATAATTGATCACAGGTTTCTTCTCATGCTCAGACTGTATTTCTCCTGTAATGGCTTGCCTAGGAGCATGATTGAAAGAATATTTGCTACATAATTACTGGGAAAAGTTGCTAAGTAATTAAACTTATGAGACACTTTCATTTTTTATCATGTTTGTTCCTTAGAAGGAATATAGCTTAGAAAAGGAGGGTTTAGGCATTCATCAACAGCATGCAAAAATTCAATACCTAATCTTGTTTCTGCGAGGTTGGAGCATTGCTGTTTTGGAGATTTTCCCTGGTATATTTTCCAATGGTTATATAAATTTTGAAATTTTAGGGATACTAAATGCAGTGAAGCTATTTATTTGTTGCTTGGCATTTGCTGAATTTGTTGGGTCATAAATAAGCCACTGCAATTGTTAATAATGGGAATCCAGATGCCCTACCATTGAAAGTATTAATGCAGAATAGTTCTGTTGGGCTTGAATTTACCAATAATCTTACAAGTTAGGGAAGGAACACTAATAAAATTTACCCATGGCACCCATTAAGCCTATATGTCTGTCTCATCCTTCACTTTGTGTGAGGGGCTTTTTTAGTTGCTTCTTCCAACTGAAGATGTTCAAACCAGGTAGTACATTCACTGGGGACATGAAGGTCTAAGAAGGAGTGTTGCCTACCCACAAACTTGTGGATTTTTTTGAGGTGGAGTGTTAGAGTTAAGCTGGCCTGATTCAAAAATATTTTACAAAAATGAGTTTAAAGAAAATTTGAGCTTTGTTAATTTTACTATATTTCTTAATGTATTTCTTTTAAATGAAGTTTAAAAGCAATGTTGGAAATATACAAATACAGGAGCTGACTTACACTGCATAAGATACCATCTATGTAAATAAGTGGGTTCATGATTACAGATCCTAAACAGACTGACAGCTCATCAATGTGAAGATTAATGGTAGGATGTTTGAATATCGTAAAATATGCTGATGAATATGCATTCCAGTTCCGAAACCAATTCACTGCATCCATGTTTATTTCTTTTCTGAATTTGGGTTTTGCACATACTTAAATGATTGTTTTACTGTCTGGGAAGCAGATTTTAAAATTACCCATATATGTATTTATAGAAAGTATTTTATAATTTGATGTACTTGAATATGCATGCCAGAAATGTACTGTATACTAATTCAGTACACTGAAGAGTACTTCAATGAAGTCTTAAGATGCATCTGTTCAACCCTACCTATGAAAAGAAACATTGAGTTGTGGAGAAAAATTATCTTGGATGTATTAAATTAAACAAACAAACAAAAAGATCTTTTGAAATGGTAAATAATTGCATACCAAAACCCCATTCCAAGAAACTAATATTGGTATTCTGGAAAGAAAGAAAATCAACAAAAAATGATCCCAGTTGTCTGTTAAATTTTTCCTAGATCTTAGAATCTGAGATAATTTTTCTGTATGTTTGTAACACATTTGAGCAAAAATACTAATGATTGAATAGTGTTCCAGTATTAACAGGCAGTATTTATCACAAAATATTTTAATGCAGACTAAGAATGTATTGGAGACACAGAAGCTAAGGTCACTTGAATCACTGAAATTGTAAGCTCTGTCGGCTACAAATATCCAGAGCAGCTCTTCAGATGGAAAGTCATGCAGATGTATTGTATTGAGTGCTGTAATCTCCCCAAAGTCATCAGGCATCTCTTGCAGTGATGTTCCTTCTAATATTGAAATTATTAATTGATTTTGAAACTGATGGATAAAACTTTGCAGCATCAGTAATTTAAATAAAATTACCATGAATACAAATTTTTGTTCATAATTAAGCATTCAACAGGGACTGCCGTTAGAGCAGAAAGTTTAAAATAGAGAGATTGCAGAGAATAACATCTAGTCTAAATATTTTGAATAGGACATGATGCACTGAATAACTTTGGCTGATTGTTTGGAAGAGTTCAGAGAAGTGTGATAATCAAACTTAACCATAACACTGGAGGAAATATTTGCATTAACATAATCTCATGAGTGACAATTATACTATCAATTTTAAATGAGATCCTGGCTTCTGTGAACAAGTATTAAAAATAATATCATAATTTCAACAGAAATAATTCCTTCCATGAGCAATTGTTTTTCTAATTTCTTGAAATTGTTTTCTAGGAAATATAAAATACACTAAAGGAGGTTGAGGAGAAGAACAAAACATGAAAAAAGAGCATAAGGATCAGAACTATGAATTTGAAAATGGTTCTCTATAGAAGGTGCATTTATTCCTCACAATTTAGTGAGTGAAGTGTCAGAAAACCAGATTTGCTCGTTTCCATGATTTTTTGTATATAGATCCAATAGTATTCTATTAAAAAATTATTCCTGCAGATAGCTTTTTCTTAATACTATGTTCAAAAGCCCAGAGCCTTAATAGTGTAGTTGAACCAAGAGTCAAATATTTCTAGTATGTTTATATGCTCTGTATATTTGATATAAAATAACATTGTATAATTTTATAAACATTGAGAATAGTGGCCTGTGAGTTGGGTGAAAAACAGAAAAAGAGAATGAGAAAAAACCCACAGAAAGGTGAAAATACAAAACATCCTATTCAAATATTTCCAAGACTGGAAATATTTGAAGAAGATCTGGTGAAAATCTTTTCAAAAAGTAGTACCATGTCAAAAGTGGGTTAAAAAATCAGAGGGAGAGAAGGAGTAAAATATATATTGGTCCAAAAACATCTTTTTTTTTTTTTTTTTTAATTGTGGTAACAAATGGATGCAAGATTTATTTGAAAATCTTCAATTTTATAGTAATTTTTCTTGTCTGTTCTCTTGCCCTTTCTGTTTCATTATGCTTGTTTGTAGTTAGATTTACTGCACCATAAATATCCCAGTCTAATTTGGCTGATGTATGTCAAAGACTCTTTTTAGCACTACACTGTTTCAAACATCAACAAAGAATCACCTTCCTAAAATTCTATTGAAAAGATATTTTCTCTTTGTTCCTCTGATCATTTAATTTCTGCAACTGACCTATTTCTTTTTTCCATGCCTGCTCCAAATGTCCTTATTTTCTACTTTGCCACAAGCTGAGAGTAATTGTCATTGCAGTTCAGAATTAGAGGAGTGATCTATCAACCAGTACACAATAATACTTCATAAGTCTTCAATACTTTGAATATCCCAGATCTCACTTCGTCTTTCTTACAGATTCTTCTAATTTTCCGAGCAGCAGAAGAAAGATCTTTCAAATTACAGAGCAGGCTGAAATATGTATAAGAAACTGCATCAAAACAAAATAAATACTTATAAGACTAAAATACTATTGAAATCCCAATTTTAAATAGAGTGAAAAGATAGCGGGGAAGTAGGAAGAATAATATTTAATGCCTTAAAAGAATTTGGTGTACTTGTATACTTGTAACAGAAGAATAATTTCCTTTCCTGTGTCCAGAAAAGGCACTCTGGTTTGAAATGCAATCTTAAACAAGGGTGATTCATTATCCTGTACAGCAGGTTCACTGTGAATAAAAATTCTTCAAATATTAAGAGATGCTAAAAGATGGGAACTAGAACAGGAATAAAATCTTGTGTTTTTGTTAAAATAAAGTGAACAAATATCGTCAGTCAGGTGTCACAAGCATTTCTATTCACATGTGAGTACAGAGATTCTTATGTGTACCCCACCACCATTAGCTATCACAATCAAAAGTTCACAAACAGTTTTGAAATCCTCTGAGTCCATGTGAAAAAACCTACGGATTGTGCTGTCAATGAAATCATTGGGAGGTGCTGTAGGTTTTCTACATCCACTTAACTACAACAGCAGAGTTATAATTACAGCAGATTTTCTTAATTCTGGTAAGTATAAACCAGCTTTCCTTTAGCTGAAAAATTAATATTAGTATATTATTGTTATTTGAGGAGGAATTACTGACAATGTCCAGACATTACATTTTGTGAAAGAATCACATCAGGGTAGTTTCAATAAAAGAACTATGCACAGTGTACAAACTTAAGAAACACTGATAATTTGTCATGCCTGAATAACTATACCATTACTAAACTAGCGGTGAAATATGGAATGAAGATCAATGTTTCTGTCACTCTTTTTTTAAACAGTAGTAAAAGAGAAGAACAGTTAAAAGCTATATACTGGTACGACCAAGAGCTCAGATGAGATTTGTGTTTATGGAAATTTGGTTTTTGTGAACTATTGAATTTAGTTTCAGATTAAGGTATTTTGGCTAATCTAATTGGTAGACTGATTCAAATTTAATAGGGCTTGAAAAGCATCCATTGGTGTGTATGAATTTTCCATGGCAGATGGCAGAAAAAATTTTCAAATTTAAGAAAATATTTGGGGAGAAAAAAAAATAATATAAATGCAACACTTATAACACATGTGCCTGAGAGAAAGATCCCCCAAAATATCCACTGTAAAAGCATTTTGGAACAATATCAAAACTATTATCATTCTTTACTCTTCGGTAACTTTGGTTTGGGAAATTTATATTCCATTTCCAATGTGTCAGAAATTGTCATATGACTACTTCTCTATTTTTTTCAAATTGAAATTAATTTACTATGCATGACCTTAAAATTTTATCCTAATCTCAACAATTTGACAAATTATTACCTTCTCACTCATACAAACAAGGAATTTCTATTCTAATAGTGTATTCTGGCTGAGCTGGAGCAGGATGCTGTGCAAAACTGATTCTAAGCCATCATTTATTCTGTCATCATAGAATAGGAGAATTATTTATTGCAAGTACCCAAAATAGTTTTGAGCTGCCACAGAATTGTGTTCTGAAACATCAAATCATTTGTGCTTTATGAAATACTATATGCCCTGCTCTGGGGAGTGAAATACTTCAACCAGAGATGTAAGTAAAGGTATCAGTAAATTATTCTTCTACATCCTGTCCACTGAAAATAAGATGCTGTGAACTAAAATGACTTCCTCTGTGTGTAAGGGAACAATGACTATTTTACCCTTCAGGCCCTGATTTTATCACATAGGGAGGTTAAGAAGTATTTTAGGAATGTACAAGCTGTGCACCAAGTTGTTTTTCATCAAAAGCAAGCAATGCTGAGGTAACAACATAACACCTGAGTAATTCGGTAGGTTAAATCCATTGTCAAGATACAAGAGGCAGCTAAAAATACTTTACTTCGAGGAAACATGGAACAACGGTTGCTCCAAAGCTTTTTGCATTTGAAAGATGCATTCAAGAATACACAAGTAATGTTATCTCTGAAATTTAAGCTTTACTGTAACTTGTTTCCTTCTAGATTTTTGTGTTTTAAGGTTAATTGGCTAATTCTGTATCTGTTGCCTTTGTCTTAAATGAAGGACGTCAAAGTGCTTGCTACAAGTAGGACAGAAGCAGCAATTTACAAGATGTTCCTACCACAGTATAAATCTGAGATGATTTTCCTCTTCTTTATTTTGATTGAATTATCTGTATATTACTGCCCTTTGAAGAATTCAAGGATCAAGGAGATGTCTCAATATCTTCAGAAAATACTTTATACAAAGATTGATCAGCCTGGTTTTAGCATTGTACTCTCAATAAGGATCCAAGTTTGCATCTGCATGAAAAATATAACTTCCTCTTTGTCAGCACTCCAATTCCTACTAATTCCAGTAAATACTTTATAAATTCAGAATAATTTTAAGACTATATTCAAAAATTAATTATCCCATACTAGAATCTTTTGTATACACTATAATCTACAAAAGTAAACTGGATATATTAAAATTTTTAAGATGCTTTATAAATAGCATATTTCTATAATGAAATTTATATTTGATTTGTAGACCATATTTGAAGAGATTAATTTATTTTATAATGACTTTTGGCTAATTTATTGATTAGAATACAGACCAACTTTAGTAGAAGCAAATGTTCTTTATCATTTCTAAGCAGAAACACATTATCATATGCATTCAACTAGTGTCACCATTTTTTTTAGTTTAGCAAGGTTTCTTCCACTTCTTTATTGGCAGTCCTCCTTTTACTGCTGACCTGCTGATGCATGACAGCTGTGTGAAGAGTTCTCTTTTGTAACCTAAGTAACCTACCTGTGCTTGCCAGAGCTCTATGAACTATTAGATCATACAAAAAGGTTCACCACAAAATTAATGCCCCAATTCCATCAGAAACTTCAAACATCTGGGCAAGCTAGAGAATATTGAAAAAGCTGTGAAGTAGAAAATAACTCGCATTCAGGTGCTGAGTTCTGCTGTGCTTTTATACGGTGACCATTTCACTGCTAGTAAGCCATTTGCCATTTAAAGATAGACCAATATATTCTGCTAGGTCCTTTTTATAAGAAAAAAAGCTAATACAGCTAGTGTACCTGGCTGTTTAGTCAGGGTTTGGAGGCAGATAACTTCAACCTTAGTGATTTTAAAAGATGCACTGTGTTAAAGGTTAATGCTATATATCTCTGAACAAACAAAAGTACTATGGTGGCAGTTTTCTTAATCTTGCTTAGGAAGTAAGTAAAATAAATAAAAACTATCTGAAAATTATTTCTAAATGTTGTTACAAATTTAGGCCTTGTTATAAACTTGTTTCAAGTTCTGCTATAAGTAAGACACTGTTCCAAGTCCTTGTATGTCAAAAGTGTTACCAAATGTCCGAAATATTGGAATGTGACTCTCCAAAGCTAAAGCTGTGTTAAAGAGCTTTCATTTATTCAGGTCTGAGGTCCCATGGGGGATACTGCCAGTCTTATGTGGACATGTGATTTTACAAGTGTGTTGCTTTTATACAGTAGCCATATGCATTTTTCAAGTTACCCATCACCATAAATCCCACCCCAAGCTCCCAAAGATTCAATCCTTTGTTTTGTCTATCAGTGAATTCTTGAGCCAGATGTCTGCCTCTTATCTTCCAACTGTCCTTGCTGAAAGCAGCTTTTGCATGCCTTGTTTCCATGCTAAAAGTTTCATAGGCACAGTGAAAATGGAATTAACCCTTTTAGTATCTATTCCCCGCCTTTTACATTTGGTAATAAAAGTACTCTTGAATTCTGATTTTTTCCTTTTGCCTGGACTAGCTATTACTTACAAGGAAACTGGCATGGATCTCAGCATTGTTTAACCAGCAGAATATTTATCCAACAAGTCAGACAAAGTGGAACAAGTTCACTGCCTCAGAAACTACTTGGTCTTACTAAAGCTTTAAGGTAGCTCATGAACCTAAATATAGAGATACTTACATATTCACAGCAGCCACTTGTAGCTTGTGCCTAACAACAGATTTCCACATAGCTTTCTCTTAGGTTATTAGTTCCTTGTATAAGAAATAAATCTGCCACTTCTAACCTTTTCTGTCCCAATAAAGAAAATTGCTTTGTTGATGGCAAAAGTTTGCAAATACTCTTCAGAAGTTCTTTATAGCAATTGCGTTGGTCTTTTTTTCACCTCTGAATGTTATATTTAGCAAAATTACAGATTCTATTGCAAAGTCCATTTACATCCATCTTTTTGCACATTATCTATCCATCGTCTAACTAGAAAAGTGGATTTTCCCTTTTCTGCACCACTTAAATGCTTTAAAAATGCTTTCAGCAGCTTCCATCTTTGTTTGTTGGGGTATTTTTGTTGTTTTTTTTTCATTTCAAACTGCAGTGCTTTTCTTCTTCTGATGGCTTTAAAGTTTGAGATTGCATGATTCTATTTCATAACAGTAATGACCTTTCCTAAATGAGCTATTGAAGCTGGATACAGAGGAGTGATGCTGTGCCTCTGACCTTTTAGGTGACTTTCAGAAGTCTGATATGAGGCTGCCAGATGCTGCAAAATCCTGAGTGTAGGCAGTACTGATCAATGAGGAAATAGGTTATGCAGGTGGAGGGACAGGAGCAATGAAGTAAAATGTTCAGAAATTTAGTGGAGAGAAAAAGACTGTGGGAGGCAAATAGCTTAGTAGGATATTTGGGTCAATCAAATTTTCTAATGCTCTAATTTTGATGTACTCCATTTCATAATAAGATGGCTTGACCTGATACAGAGAGACTTAGTCAATGTATTCCAGTGTAAATTACTTTATCATGTTTCTTTTCAATTCCAGACAGTGTTACATGCTGACTTCCAATGCATTTTTCTTTCCTATTTCATCATGGATTGCTGAGATATAAATCATTTTTCTATTGCTGTGCCCACAGGCTATTTACTCTTTCATCATGTTGTTATCAAACTTCAGTCTTGTTTCTTGTATGTTAGCTGTTACCAAATCACATATTTATTTGAAAGAAACATTAAATGAGCTGCTTGGTGATTCTTCAAAAAACTGATAATGTTTTGTACATTGAGGGGGGTGGTGAGTGAGTGTCAGGCTTATTGCCAAGAAAATTGTGATTTGAAAGGGAGTCAACAGAAACAAGTTAAGGGTAGATAATTTATAGTCTACAGGCCAGTTCAAAGCCTACCTTTTTATGAGCTGTAGTCTATTCTATTTTATTTTGGTGATACTGCTGGACATTAGAGTGTAAGTTAAGGTGTGCCCTATCAAAGAGTTTGCAAAATCTCAGGTTTTAACAAGACTAATCTAACACTGAAAAATTTGACTATCACAGAACCACAGAATCACAGAATAAGCTGAGTAGGAAGAGATCCTCAATGATCATCGAGTCCAACTCCTGGCCCAGCACAGCATCATCCCCAGTAGTTACATCATGTGCATGAAGTGTATCGCCACTACAGATTCAGATGAGGGAAACTGACACAGTAGCCTATAATTTTAGTGACAAACAGTGTGTTTAGCATTATGAAGCTTAAATAGGAGGAATGGGAAAATACACTATAATATATTTATTTATAACTACTTAAAGTTATTAAAAATAGGTGGCAAATTTTATGCCTGTGTGCCCATATGTAGATATTGGTTTCTGATCCTATCTAGATCACAGCTGATATGTATTTTTATTCTGGGTCACAGTGGTTAATGAACCAGAAGTTTGGTCTTCTGAATCCCCTATAAATGTCTCTGATCCCCTATTTTCTTGCTGAAGTTTGTTGATCAAGTTTCTTGATAGGTACTCTCTTAGCTGTGTCTTTGAGGTCCCCTGATATTCTCCAGTCTTCTAAAGGTGGATGTTGTCATTCGACGTCCAGACTTCATTTGCTCATTCAGAGAGGTCAGGGGAGAAGTTGAAGGCCTTCCCTCTTGCTCCCAAAAAACCCCCCAAAAAACCAAACCAAACAAACAAACAACAAAAAACAAACAAACAACCCCCCCCAAAAAACCCCAAAAAACTGTGGTGGTGTGTGATGTAACGTTGTTTGATTTGGTCTGGCTCATCCTGAATAGTTTCCCCCTCTTTCCCTGGAAATCCCCAATTTCTTATCGTTATTTGTCTATCATGTTTCCCCTCCCCTATCCATCAGATGTGTCTTGTTGTCCCCACCCCTGGCCTTTGTCCATCACTCGGCAGCCCTGCCTTTCCTTCTAGAACCTTCTCCCCAGGGTGTCAAGTGATTGGGCAAGGGCAGGGACCCCTCCCCAGTTTTTTGCTGATTTGTTAGCCTCATGCGTTCATCAAACTATGTATCAGTTTTTTCATACCCTCATTTGCTGTCGTGTTGCCCCTCCCAAGCCCTCCCCCTTCCCTTATAAGCTGTCACTTGCCCTCAGTTCGGTGCTCAGTCCTTCTCCCTCCACCCTGCTTCTTCTCCCCCTTCGACCTTCCTCCAATAAACCTGCCAACCCTTCCTGAAGGCTGAGTCCTCCTTTCCTTGCCTGCGCCTCCCTGCGTCTGCCGCCCTCCTTTGCTCTCGCATCGTGGATCTCTTCGGGACCCATAGGCGCGATAGGAGCTCCGGGCTCCTCAAGCGCCCCTTCGCCGCTGATCGGGGCTGAACGTGAGCCGGGCAAACTCATCACCCCAGCACCGCAGCAGTTTGGCGCCCAACGCGTGGCGTGAAGACCCCTGCATCTGAGGCAGTCTGCGGATCCTGAACACTGTTCGGAGGACTGCATCTCGGAACAGGAGTCCCGCGACGCGCGGGTTGGATTGCTCTAATCCTTTGGGCGACTCACCGCTCTCCGTGTAGCACGCCCTCGTTTCGGGAGGTGCGGTGCTCCGGAGAGAAGAAGGCGACACCCTCTCAGCGCACCCTAAAGAGGCCGCCTTCGGCGCAGGCAGCTCCCGCTAGCAGCAGCCTTGGTTCGTCCCCCTGACGGGTGAGTCTCTTGGCTGTGTTGTACAGCCCACCACCTGACCTCACGGAAAACCTGGCATAGGCATCCCGGTCCTCTCCTCGGCCAGTGGGAGGGGGAGGTCAGGGTCAGTGGGGACCCCGTTTAGTTTTATTTTAGATTCCTTTTGATTTTCCTGTTGCTAGCGGTAGAGCGAGTGGCTGACCCCTGCGTATTCCATCTGCAAATATGGGTGCTAAACTGTCGGCCACTCAGAAAGGGGTTTTTTACCAAGTTGTGGGTACCCTGGGGGGTGGGAATTATAAGTTTAATAAAAGGGAAGTTAAAAGTTTAGTCCGCTGGCTGACCCATACCTACCCCGATTTAAATGCCGAGTCAGTTCGGGATCCCAAATTCCTGAGGCGAGTCCAATCCCGCCTTCAGAGAGAGATCCAAGCTGGCGGCAAATCCTTTCAGAGCCATTTTTGTTTAATATCCCTTTTGATTTCTGCCCTCGCTGTTAAACCCTCTTCCCGGACTCAGCCAGCGGACCCCCAGTTATACCCCAGTTCTCCCCGTCCCCATGCGCCTGCCCTTCGTTCCTCGCGCCCTCCTTCCCGAACCGAGTCCCTGCGGGGAGCAGCCCGCGACAGCCCCGCGCCAGGGAGACACCCGTCCCTAAGTTCCTCGCGGGCGACCCGGTCCCCGAGCCTCCGAAGGTCTGGCCAACCTCCGGAGGAGACTGTTCCTGCTCCCTCTTTCCGCACCCCCTCGACCCCAGTTGTTAAACCCAAAGTTCGTTTCAGTTCTCCGCGGTCCTCTCGCCAAGATGGCGTCAAATCATCCCAAAATGGAGGGGACCGCGTGTTCAATCCTAAAAAACCCCCTTCTCCTTCCCAGAGTTCCCCCACTCCTTCCCGAGCCCCCCCCCAAATCCCTCCCCTTCCCCCCTCGCGGGTTCCTCCCACGTCCCCTCCCCTTCCCCCTCCCCCTTCTCCCCCCCCTCCTCCTCCGCCCCCTGCTCCCGAAACTCCTCCCCCTCCTCCCCCGCCTTCACCCCCTGCAACTCCTCCCCCTTCCCCTCCTCTCCCACCACCCCCCGCCTCCGCAACGACGTCATGTGGCCCCTCCCACAAGGGGAGGCACTTTGCTGCAGAACCCTCCCTCCAGTTCCCACGCCGGGACCCTCCCTCCCCCGCTCCCGGTTCCCACGCCCTCCCTTCCGGTTCCCACGCTCTGGGGGCTAGCGGGGGGGGGGTCCCGAGCCGGGGACCGGAGCTGTCTGTAGTCCCATCAGCAGCCCCGGTCGTTTTTCATCCCGCGGGAGATGGGACGACCCTGGCTCAATGGGTCCCCTTCTCTCACTCGTCCATGAAGGAGCTGTGCAAAGCACAGAAGGAGTTCGGGAGGGACTCCGAATATTTTCGGGGACTCCTTCAGGCCGTCCTGGCGGAGTCGGTCATTACACCTGCCGACCTCCGCCGAGTCTTCCGCTGCCTCCTCAATTCCACCGAGCAAGTGCTCTGGGAGGCAGCGTGGAGAAAGGAAGCCTTGAAGGTGCTCCCGTCCCTATGGGATTCCCCGAACTCCCGGACGAGTGCAGACGGAGAGGTCATTTCCATTGACCATATGCTTGGGACGGGGAACTGGAGTGACGGAGCAACCCAAGCCAGAGCCATACCCGTGGAGGTTCTGCAGCAAACTGCCCGGGCAGCTGAGAAAGCTTTCTTGGGGTTGCGAGCGGCCACACCCCAGGTCCCATATGCCAAAGTCCTGCAGGGTGCCGAGGAACCATTCCTCGAGTTTGTGGAGCGGCTCCGAAAGTCCATTAACTATCAGGTTGAAGGAGAACACTTGCAAGCTGAGCTGTTAAAAGAGATGGCATTCCTCAATGCCAACTCGGCTTGCAAAGATGCAATCAACTGCCTCCCTCTGGAGCCAGCTCCCACCCTGCGGGACATGCTTTTGGTGTGTGGGAAAAAGGTATTAGTTCCATCAGGTACCGGACCACCACCTGCCGCAGCCTCCCGCCTGAAGACACCTTTTCGTCCTGCCGCCGCCGCCGTCGAGGAGCCCCCATTTACCACCGACGTCTGTCCCACTACCGCGCAGCCACTGCCACCAACATCAGCCCCGGTGCCCAAGCCTCCAGCCACACCGTGCCATCTGTGTGGGAAGCTGGGGCACTGGATGCCCACATGTCCCCTCAAACAACAATTTTATGAGTTCAAAAAGTCCGTGCAGGGGACCCACGGGCAAACTGTTCAAAAAAACTAATTAAACAGCGCAGCGGCCCCCTGCGCCAGGACACAAATGCGGAGGCCTGTTCACACCATCCGTCCTGGCGAGAGAAGAGGGAGAACAGTGAGATAATGCCTCCAACTGGACTTGACTTTCATACCGGACTGACACAGCCACCTATTAATACTCATGCTCTTTCATCCTGTGTTTCCTCCCGTAGGTTGCAGCTTGCGGAACCATTACATCTCCGTTCCGCCGGTTTCCACCACGTTGCTGTCCTCCCGGAGGGTCTAACAAACTGGGAACGTCAAAGCCACAGTCTCCTCGTCCTAGGCGACACAAAGGTGACCCCACCAGAAGTGAGTATTGTCCCGAGCCTGCTTCCCGCTGGCTCGGAACAAATCTCACTCATGCTGCATTGTGTCCACCCCCGGCTCTTCCTACCGAAGGGGCAAATAATGGCCCAATTCTTTGTTGTGTCACCACCGTATGCTGTTTCCGATTTATCACCTCCGGAATTTCAATCGGCAACCCAGGCTCCAGACATACCCACAGTAGCCTGGGCTCAAACTCTTGGGCATGAAAAGCCCAAACTTATTTGTAAATTAAAAAAGGGGGGAGAGCAAGTCGCACTACGCGGCTTGCTGGACACAGGGGCAGACGTCACGGTTATTCCCTCTCGGGATTGGCCGTCGCGTTGGGAATTGCAAAGCGTCCCTGGCCACATCAGAGGTGTAGGAGGGCTTCAATTGGCAAAACAATCGAAGAGCATCGTACAAATTACGGGGCCCGACGGACAATTGGCTTCGGTTCGTCCGTTTGTTTTAGATTACACGGAACCCTTGTGGGGGAGGGATCTCTTGGCCCAGTGGGGAGCCCGAATTGACCTACCAGTGGCTCCCCAGGTTTTTCGGGCAACGACCACTGCTGAGCGCCCCACCTGGAAGCTGGATTGGCTTTCGGATGAACCAGTACAGGTGGCGCAGTGGCCGCTAAACAAACAAAAATTAGCGGCGCTCAACGAGCTCGTGCAGGAACAACTACAGAAAGGGCATTTAGTAGAGTCCATGTCGCCTTGGAACTCTCCCATCTTTGTCATCAAAAAGCCCAACAAAGACAAATGGCGACTCCTGCATGACCTCCGTCAAATTAATGCAGTTATTAAAGATATGGGACCCCTCCAACCAGGGATGCCGTCCCCTGCGATGCTCCCTAAAGATTGGAATTTGGCAATTGTTGACATAAAAGATTGTTTTTTCCAAATTCCCCTACACCCTGATGACGCGCCGCGCTTCGCCTTCACGGTTCCATCCATCAACCGTGAAGCCCCAGGCAAGCGCTACCATTGGACAGTATTGCCACAAGGCTTAAAGTGCAGCCCGGTGATCTGCCAATGGTACGTCGCTTCCCTGCTGACCCCTGTTCGTGCAGCTGTGGAGTCAGCCGTCATCCATCATTATATGGATGACATTTTGATTTGTGCGCCAGACGACGACCTGTTGGCTCATGCGCTTGACCTGACAACCACTGCGTTGGTTGCTGCAGGGTTTGAGCTGGCGCAGGAAAAGATTCAAAGGATGCCACCCTGGTGGTACCTTGGCCTTGAAATTACCAAGCGGACCATTGTTCCGCAAAAATTGGCAATAAAAAGCAATATCCGAAGCCTAGCAGATGCCCACCAACTGTGTGGTTCTTTAAATTGGGTGAGACCTTGGTTGGGTATTCCCACGGAAGACCTAACCCCTCTCTTCAATTTGTTGAAGGGGGGAGAAGAGCTGAGTTCTCCCAGGACCCTCACCCCGGAGGCCAAAACCGCTCTGGAGAAAATTCAGAGTTTAATCTCGGCCAGGCAGGCCCACCGGTACCAACCGGGCCTGCCATTCCGTTTTATTGTTTTGGGAAAACTGCCACACCTTCACGGCATGCTCTTCCAGTGGGACGGAGTCATCGGGAAGAGCAAGGACCGCGGGGCGAAGGACCCTCTCTTGATCATAGAGTGGGTATTCCTGAGCCACCACAGGTCCAAGAGAATGACATCGCCACTGGAGCTGGTGGCTGACCTGATCCGGAAAGCGAGATCACGGATCAGGGAGCTGGCAGGTGAGGACTTGACGTGCATTCATCTTCCCATTAAATTTGGCACGGGCCACCTCAAATTAACAATGTTTGAGAACGTCCTTCAGACGAACGAACTTTTACAACTAGCTTTGGACAGCTACACGGGCCAGATTACGATAGATCGGCCGGCCCACAAATTGTTTAATCAAGAATTTGTTTTCACCATCAAGTCAGTGCAGAGCAAGAGACCCCTCGATGCCCTGACCGTTTTCACTGACGCATCTGGAGCATCCCACAAGTCAGTGATGACTTGGCGGGATCCTCAAACTCAGCGGTGGGAGGCAGACATCACTGTGGTGGAAGGATCGCCACAAGTGGCTGAGTTAGATGCAGTCGTCCGGGCTTTTGAGAGGTTCTCTGAGCCATTCAATTTGGTAACTGATTCGGCATATGTAGCCGGTGTAGTGTCCAGAGCGGAGGGAGCAATCCTCCAGGACGTCTCGAATGTTCGTCTTTTCGAGCTACTCTCCAAAATTGTAAATTTAGTCTCCCACCGAGAGCAGCCCTTCTACGTGATGCACGTAAGGTCGCACACCGACTTGCCGGGGTTCATTGCGGAGGGCAACAGGCGCGCTGATGCCCTTGCCGCTCCTGTTCAGGTGGCCCCGCTCCCTGATCGCTTCGGTCAGGCCAAACTAAGCCACCAGCTGTTCCACCAAAACGCGCCTGGCCTTGTTCGCCAGTTCAATCTGACGCGCGAACAGGCCAAAGCTATCGTGGCGACATGTCCCCAGTGCCAGTCCCACCAGCTTCCATCATTGGGCCTGGGGGCAAATCCTAGAGGACTTTCGAGCTGTGAAGTGTGGCAAACAGATGTCACTCATGTTCCCTCCTTTGGCCGGTTGAGCTTTGTTCATGTCTCGATAGACACTTTCTCCGGCGCGGTATTCGCCTCCGCCCACACGGGGGAAAGGGCAGCAGATGTCGAAAAACACCTACTTCAGGCATTTGCTGTTCTGGGCATCCCTAGGCTGCTCAAAACTGATAATGGGCCTGCGTACAAGTCCAGGGAACTGCGCCAGTTCCTGCAGCAATGGGGAATAGAACATCGAACAGGCATCCCCTATTCCCCGACAGGCCAAGCCATGGTAGAGAGGGCTCACCAAAGCCTTAAGAAAACTTTAGAACACCAGAAATCCACCACAAAGGTAGAGCCCCCTCACATCAGACTCTCAAAGGCGATGTTCACTTTGAATTTTTTGAACTGTTCCTTTGAGAGCCTGAACCCGCCCATGGTTAGACACTTCGGGAGCCACAACGCGCTGCAACCTACAGCCAAGCCTCCGGTCCTCATCAAGGACCCGGAGACTTGGCAGACCCAGGGGCCCTTTGACTTGGTGACCTGGGGGAGAGGGTACGCTTGCGTCCTCACTCCTTCTGGTCCCAAGTGGGTGCCCTCAAAGTGGGTTCGGCCTTTTGTGCCCAGGGAAGCGAAACACCGGGCGAAAGAGCAACAGGTCCGTGTCGCCAGTTGGAGGCGCCGAAGAAAGCCCCCTGACCCCCTTCTTCCGCCTATCTGTTTTTTATTCAGTGGTGAGCCAGAACCATTCGAATATTTAGTTCACGTTTCTTAAAACCCAGTTCTCCTTCCCTGATACTGCCTCTTTTTAGTTTTTCAGGTATGGCACGGCCCCAGACACACCTAGTTGCCACCTACCTCCTTTGGGCCACGCTCACCACCAGCTGCTCTGCATGGACTCTCCCCCAGCCGAAACCTAATGTTTGGCGGACCCTCGCGGAAGCCCTGGGGCAAGATCACCTTTGCCTGAACACGGCGGCAGCAGAAGACCCGATGGCGTCTTGCCTCGTGGGGATCCCGCTCCCCCCTTCCCAGCTTCCCTCCCCTTTCAATTATATTTACTCCTTCAGAACCACCCCGAAATCCCCCACTGCCTTTTGGAGCGCCTGGAGAGACCACCTCCGCTTACAACCTACTCTTGAGGTGAACCCTCCAGAGCTCCATTTGCTCGGCTCTGCACTTGCCCCAGTTTGCCTCATTTTTCGATATATCCCCAGCCCCGGTAATCCTCTATATTTTAGAGAAGCCCCGGGTTCCCAACACCCCCCCTCTGCCTCACTCCGGTATTCACGCACTCTGACCTTGTTGAACCCCTCCAATGCCTCCTATCTCCCGAACCAATGGTGCAAACGCATTGAAAAAATCCCTCTAGCCACCTCCCCGAATGACAAAGCAGTGACCCTTCCCCATGGTTTGTTCTTAATTTGCGGAAACCGAGCTTGGGCGGGAATCCCATCTAATCCTATCGGGGGACCATGTGCATTAGGCCGGCTGTCCCTGTTTACACCCAACCTGACCCATATTATTGATTGGCAAAATAAAAGCGCAAGCCTCAACTCGACCTTCAATTCGGTACGTACCAAAAGAGATCTAAAGAATCTAGATGAAGGCTGCGACTCTGTGATTGAACATTGGGACCGTACAAAAGCGACTGCCCTCACAGTTTTACTCCCTTGGGTAGCGATCGCTAAGTCACTAGGCGAATTGGGCCGCCTAGAGTGTTGGGTTGTAAAACAGGCCAATCTTACGTCAGCCGCCCTAACGGACCTCCTTTATGATGAGAAAGTCACGAGGCAAGCCACGCTCCAAAACAGAGCCGCCATCGATTTCCTCCTCCTGTTACACCAGCACAAGTGCGAGGAGTTTGAAGGTCTCTGCTGCCTCAACCTCTCATCCAGGGCTGAAGACGCGAGAGTCTCCATTGAGCGCATGCAAAATCATCTTGAAAATATTAAAGCGCAAACTACCGACTGGCTGGGGGACATGTTCCGCAGGTGGGGGTTTTCAAACTGGGTAGTGGCCATCCTGAAGCCAATCGTTTATTTATGTTTTTCACTTATACTTGTGTTGCTCGCTGCCTCAATACTATGGAAAGTACTGAAAAACTTTATTAACCGAGCCCTCTCCTCTCCGGAAGTCCTCCGACTCCAAGCACCCCCTAACTCACCAGAAGAAAACTCTTGGGAGGACCCTGACGAAGGAGACAGCATGGAGCCTGTAGACCAAGAACTGCCCTATGAGGACAGCGAATTCGAACCTTGAGAACATAAACTCAGATACTTATAATAAGTTAGTCCCCCCGTCCCCCCTTTCCTTTTTTTGTTGTTTGCGAAAGGGGGAGATGTGGTGGTGTGTGATGTAACGTTGTTTGATTTGGTCTGGCTCATCCTGAATAGTTTCCCCCTCTTTCCCTGGAAATCCCCAATTTCTTATCGTTATTTGTCTATCATGTTTCCCCTCCCCTATCCATCAGATGTGTCTTGTTGTCCCCACCCCTGGCCTTTGTCCATCACTCGGCAGCCCTGCCTTTCCTTCTAGAACCTTCTCCCCAGGGTGTCAAGTGATTGGGCAAGGGCAGGGACCCCTCCCCAGTTTTTTGCTGATTTGTTAGCCTCATGCGTTCATCAAACTATGTATCAGTTTTTTCATACCCTCATTTGCTGTCGTGTTGCCCCTCCCAAGCCCTCCCCCTTCCCTTATAAGCTGTCACTTGCCCTCAGTTCGGTGCTCAGTCCTTCTCCCTCCACCCTGCTTCTTCTCCCCCTTCGACCTTCCTCCAATAAACCTGCCAACCCTTCCTGAAGGCTGAGTCCTCCTTTCCTTGCCTGCGCCTCCCTGCGTCTGCCGCCCTCCTTTGCTCTCGCATCGTGGATCTCTTCGGGACCCATAGGCGCGATAGGAGCTCCGGGCTCCTCAAGCGCCCCTTCGCCGCTGATCGGGGCTGAACGTGAGCCGGGCAAACTCATCACCCCAGCACCGCAGCAAAAAACAAAAAAAAAAACCAAAAAACCCCAAAAAGAAACAAAATCTGAACAAAAAACAACAACAAACAACAAACAACAAAATAGTCCAAACAAAATAACCTCACCTTATTTGCCTATTGTAAGTTGTTCATGATGTTCCTGGGAACTTTTCTTTTACAGTTTCTTATAGGGGGTGGAGGAGTAGTCCACGGAAGTCTCTAGAGACAAATGTCTTGACCCTTGTCAATAAACTTTTCTTTTTTTCTTTCCTTGTCTTTGTCCTTGTGAAGGAATATTCTGTGTACAAATAAGTGTCTGGAGGTGATCTTTCCAAACCTGTGGAGTCAGTGCATCTTGAATTTGTCAACCATATTGTGGCATTGAACAAGCAAATTTAAATTACTTCTCTTACTCCTGACTGATATTATCTACAAGCATGGAAAACAGAGGGTAAGGTTTTGAATTACAGGTAACCTACTCTCTGTATTGTCCCAGTCTCTGGACACTTTTCCTCTTACTGGTCTCATAACTTCTGCTTCACCCATACAATCAGAATAATTGCTTTAGTGTGATTCAAATTAGGATTGAAGCAAGATAAAGGTTAATTTAAAACTGGTAATTAAGTAGCATTCAATGAACTATGCATTCAACATTAGTAATGAAACAAATAAATCATTATACTAGACATTTAAAACTGTTAAGATCATTAATTTCTTAACATAGAACTAATCCCCAAAAAACTTTACCTTCCTCTACTCCACATTCAGCACGCTTGTGTTCCAGGCCTCTTTCCCCTTTTCAGGGAGGAATAGTGTCCCCATATAATCTTATTCTCATGATCCTGTAAATCTTTCCAGCCCAGCTGCTGCTCATGCAGGCTCCTTAGAGCCTGCCAACCTACACAACAGTGACAAAGTCCCCACAACCCCAGGCACCTCAGGGTGAGGGTCTCACATGCTGCCTGCACCAAGCCAGACGCAGCATCCTTGCAGCTCCTTTGTACCCCTTTGCAGGGTTGCAGTGGGATGAGGAGACAGCTGGCAATGGTCAGTCAGACCATGTCTGCAGTCACTGCCACTCCAGTGTATCTACCCACAGCTACAGATTTTCATGCCTCATTTATACCTCTCTTTATGCTGATTTATTTTGTCAAAAGCCTCTTGGAAGTTCTCTGTTTGCTCTGAAATCTGGATGCCTTCCACTCAAACATGGTCAGTTCGGTGTTGAATATCTCTCAAAGAGTTTTGGCTTTTTGGTCATGCACCCTCTGTATGTTTAGCCTTCTATCCTAACAGCAGTTGTCATCCAGACCATGTTTCCCAGAATGGCATATCTGGAATCCCCTAATGATCCCAATTTTATGAATGAAAGAATCAAGGCAAGAAGGTTTTCTGGGGACATATTATATGAGCAAGTGAAGGTAGATTCAAAACTTCTAGTCAAGCACTGAGTGTGCCAGCAGAAAGAAAGGTCCCAGGGCCAAGGGGACTTTGAACAGTGGGAATTATATTGTCCAGTCCAGCCAGGGCAGTTGGAAAGCAATGTAGCCAAGCAAAAGCACAGTGGAAGAGAGATAAAACTTTGTTGATCTCCACAAGATGCTGAAGTGATAGCTGCCTCCGTTTGGTGTCTACTGGGCAGTCTGAGAAAAAAAAATGGCTTCCATCATGGTAACGCCAATGAAAGGAAACAGTTTCACTCTCTGTTTTATCTTATGGCAAAGCTCTCAAGTGAAGGCTGTTTTAAAATTAATGGAACCCACTGCAGCACTGATATTGCTGTTCCATACTGATGCCTTAAGTTTTAGCTTTCACATTTTCCAGATTCTGTACTGCCTTAGTGTATGACTGAACTTCATATAAAGTGTTAGCAAGTTCTCTTCACAGTTTAGTTAGATAAAACAATCCTTTTCCAGCCTGAGAACCAAGGATACCATTAGAGCTTCAGACCCAAAAAGTGTAAACAACAGCAAATTGAGGAGAGCAAATTGGGAGGATGGGACTTCATAACCTGAAGCTGTAATTGGATAATTAACCCAAATATGTAAATGGACTAAGACTTATAAAAGTGCAAAAGCTCATGGCTGGTCATCCATCTTCCGTCCATCTTGGGTCTGTCTTGGGTAAAGCCACGGCCGGGCTCTTGTACTGCCCAAGGTGTATCCTTTGAAAGCCTTTTAATAAATACCTACTTTATTCCTTTAACTGTCCAGTCTCTGCTCCAGGTAGCCTCCCAAGGCATCAATACTACTGAAACCTCACTGACTTCAGTGAAAATGATCTATCTGGTACAGGAGATTTGTGTCTGGGAGAATGTCTGCTATACATCAAGGTCTAGAATCACTGTTTAGACCTATTTAAAAAACTCATATGCAAAATAAAACTACTTTTCTTTTTACCATAGATATGGAACATAATGTCTGGACTTTCTTAAAAATATAAAGGAGGAGTATATATATCTTGAGTGTTTTTACAGGTCTGAGACAGTTTAGTACATGCCTATAATTTACTTATTGACCATCAAGATCCAATGTGTTTTATCCCTTTTATTTTATCTCAAAAAGACATTACTATTTTATTCCATCTATATGTAACAAAGTTTCCCTGTGTTTCTTTGTCAGGCAAATTTGGTTCAGCCTCAAGTACTTCTGTTTTTCTTTTCTTTCTTTCCTTTTTTTTTTTTTGTTTACCTTTAATGGACATAGTCTATTTGAAAAAGAGAAAAACCAAAACCAAATAAAGAGGTGGAGCAGGTAATATTCTATTGGTTTCCCCATTAGTAGCCTTTTAGTTGTGAAGGGAAAGCCTAAGGCTGTGACTAATTTAGATTTTATCTCTATTTTTTGTCTGGTAGGAATGCTATTATAGGAACTTGTCAGTTCATAATGTGCTGCCATAATTGGTTCACTGGTTCAGCTGGAATTGGACTACACTGTTTTTTTACTCTTATGAAGTGCAAACTGTACAAGACTAGGAAATGTTATTTTCAGAAGAAGTGGTTTTGTCTGTGGAATCAGAAAGTTTCATCATACTCAGTGAAATGAATATAATTGTTGAAGTCTAAAAGAATTACCTTCAGGTATAGGGACTATTATAGTTGAAAATCTTTCTTTTTTTAGACAAATTGCATTCTATTACAGCTGTATGTTGCCTAGAGACACTAGTAGAATTACAGGTGTGTTTGTTTTTTGGGTATAAGCACCCATACAAGGCAAAGCTCATCTTACAATGGAATGCATAAATGTGTGTGGTTTGGGAATGCTCAGAAAAAATATTTGTGCACATAATGCCACACAAAGAACAATTTTGTGCAGGTAATTTTAGCAGAGCAGAAGTCTTTAGTCTCTTTAAAAAATCGTCTGAATCAGAGTTCTAGTTTTTGCGTGGTATTCTTGTACCTGGAAACCCAGTTTTAGGACTTCTTCAGGCTAGTTTACCCCTTGTCTCAAGCTGCTAGGAATTTGAGTTTCTTATGAGAGTTCGTAGTAGGCAAAATTAATTTTTTTAATACTTGCTTAAAGATTAGATTTCACAAGTACATAAGTACTTAGCTGCAAAGTATTATACCAAACAGCCTTGTTTTGAAAAATTCTGTGGGTCATTTCCTTCTCAACAGCCAAACAATAGTTTGGCTAACTGTTAGGCTGTGCATTCACATTAAGTAGTATTCTTTATTACCCAATTCTAACCAAGAGATAAAATAACAAAGGAGTGAATCTTTGGCAGGTAAAGAATAGAAAGGGAGAGAGCCGCTGCCTTGTGATCAGCAGGACAAAACACATCCATGAGATTTGTGGTGATGTGGCTTGGGTCAGAGATAAGCCAGTCACTAGGAAGCAAGGAGCTGGACAAAGGAAGTGAAGTGACAAAGTCACTAGGAAGCAAGTGGTGGAACAAAGGCCAACTTCCACAAGATGTGGGTGGCTCTAATTTTGGCAAGGCAGGGAGGCTGACATTGAAAAAGCCACAGGAATACAGGGGTTTGGAAAGACTCTTAGAGGTGTCCAGTCCAAGCTCCTGTTCAAAACAGCCTCAGTCAGGGAAGGTTGCTTAGTCCCTTCCTCAGTCATGTTTGGATACCGTGAAGGACAGACATTCTGCAGTATTCCTGGGCTCTCATTACATTTTTGAACATACTAATGGTGTCAATCTTTTCCTTTTTCTTAACTGGCATTTTTCCATCTTCCATCTGGGTACCATATATTTCCCACTTTGTAGTTTTACATATGGAATTTACAAATGAATCTAGGGAACAAGAAACCTCAGGGTCTCTTTAGCATTCCCATAGTCATTACTTGTAACTACAGAAATCATGAACTAGTCATATTTGTCCTCTGAAAAGTATCAGAGTTAGGCTTCATATGCATAAGATAAATTTAATGTCAGGCTGTTGCCAACAAAAATGCAAGGATGAAATTCAGAGTGCTTGGAAATACAAGTTTGCATTGATGACATAAATGCATATTTAAATTAAAACATCCCAGCTAGCATGTCCGTCTACCTAATTAATCCTTACAATTTTTACCACGGCTGGTATCCTTTAGAGTGTGCTAGATATGTATGCAACAAACTTGTCAACAAAGTTTGTCAGTAAAGTCATCGACAGCAGTAATTTCTTTTGTGTTGCTCAAAATCATATAAATTGCTCAAAGTATTTTTATTTTGGTTTCCATTCATGGAAGCTAAGGATAGCAATGGTAATATAGATGGAGACCTGAACTTCTCCTGTCCTGTAACTTTTGGAATAATGATAACCTATCTCATACCCATAATCTTCTGAAACATAATAGTAAGCCTTAATATATTTTATACCATGAGGTACAGCAAGCATGAAACATGCTTTTAAAATATATGATATTTAGTTTTCTATGGGGCTTATGTATTAAAAAACCAGGAATTCAGAATTGGGATTTGTTTTCTTCTTTTGGGAATTATTTCAGGGGAGTATTTTGTATCTCCATAATACTTACCTTTAAGAGAGTTTGACATCTGTGACAATCTTTTATTTCCATCAAAATAGTAACTTGATTACTTCCTTGTGTTTGCATTTAATTGAAAGTAATTTAAATTATTAGTGGTGGCTTTATTTAGCCATTATAAGTAATAGGAAGAAATTAGTCAGCAACTCACTTTAACTGGGTCTACTGTTATCACACTCATTGAATTGGAATTGCTGGATCTGAACCTAGTTTAACCCAAGTTTGCATTTCCACTTTGAAGGGTCATCACATAGCTGATTGTTGACATTCATTCTTTCTAGGTGTGAAACCTGTTCATATAACAGCATAATCTTTCTGTCACGTCTAACAGTTAGAAGGGGAGTAATAAATATTGGCTTATTTAAAGTGCTTTTACTCTTAGGTCATTTAAGCTGCTTTGGTTTTGAGTTTTACATATCCCACACCTAATTATGCAGAGATCTTGATTTAATTTGTATTTATTTGTCATTTCACACCTTGCTCATGGACCATAGACAAGTCAAAACCAAAACAAATCAATCCCTCAGCCATTTTAAAGAAAGTATATCTTACCTAAAAATTAGAAGTAATCCACTTTCCCAGGAATATTTAGATACAATAAAATTAGTACTTAAAGGCTGTCTAAAATATTTGCTGATGTGTTCCTAAATTTGTCTCTCCTCCGAAGATGATCCATTGAACTGAGCAGACAGCTTGTCAACACAATAATTAATAGAGCATATAGAACAGTAGACAACAAATTGTTGCATGAAGGTACTTCAAAGGCATTTATGAAATGCAGTTAAATGAAAATGATTAGCAACATAATACAGTAAGTGTTAAGTTGTAGTGAACATATGGGTGAGACATTGTGGAAACTTGCTGAGAGTTTCCACAGGTTGATCCAAAAATTCCAGATTCTGTGGCTCACAGCCTTGGTCTCAGAGTTGCATGCCAAAGTACATCTTAAGTTTTAAAAAGTACCTTATGGAAGTGTCAAAAAGGCAATGTAAGGAGAGAGTTAACCACTGACTACATCTTTGTTATTCTACAAGGCATTTTCTGGCATTATTCAGAGCAAAGATCATTGGTTGTCATGCTAATTTTATGGCTGTGATGGCACACAATTTTCAAAGCATTCATGAGAAAGGCTTTACCTTTACTGTATTCCTCAGAAGAGACCTTTTTCTGTCTTTAGAATATTGTGCAGATGTATCCAGATAGGATCAAGGATGTATATCCACATTTTTCCAAACAATATAATGCATCCATTTCATTGCCCTATAAACCTATTGCTAATCAACTGGGGAAAAAAAAGAAGTAGAATAATTGTCTCTGTTAGGGTTTGGGTTCATAAGAATGTACTGTCTGCTTTATGTTCATCTGAAAGTGCAACACAGCTAGAATACAGAGCAACAGTTTTGATCAAGACCTACTTCCTCCAGGTTCAATTTCAGTGTGTTTTATTGGAAACTTCTGCAAGAGACAAAATCCATTAATAGCAAACTGTGCTGAGTGCTTAGTACTGGTCTGATGAGCTGTTTCTGAAATTTAAAATATAGAAATTACAGTTGATTTTATAAATCTTCTTATCACTTGAGTTGCTTGTTGTTTTCATCTGGGTTGCTTGTTGTTTCCCGGTTTTGAGATTTTGTACAATTTTAAAAACAGAAGGAGTTTCTAACTAAAGCATTTAGCTTTAATAATGAAACTGTGAACTCATGTCACTGAATGAAAGCTAAGAAAGAAACAAACATTGTAAGGATGTTATCTCATACTTCAAACATTCAACCTAAAAAATTCAGAGATAAGTCTACCCTGAAAAATCTGTAATAACCAGAGGAAAAAAAGAAGGAAATCAATTCAGACAGTAGCCCAAACAGGTTTAAGACAACCTTATCTCTTTCCCTCAATGGCAGAACAAAGAAGAAGAAAGAAGTTAGAAAAAAATATATTTGAACAAAACTGTGGGCAAAACCCTAAGTCTAGGCTCAAATTATAATCACAGAAGGATTTCAGTATAACTATATTTATGTGTCTATAATTTATTATGGAAAAAAATAAAAAGGATGCCTTAGAAAGATTCTAAGGTCTAGATTCTTTCTGTAATGAGGATTGAAGGATTAGAAGGGACCTCTAATCATCCAGTCCAATTCCTCTGCCAAGGCAGTGTCACCCAGGGCAGGTGACACAAGAACGTGTCCAGATGGGTTTGGAATGTTTCCAGAGAGGGAGATTCCACAACCTCCCTAGGCAGTCTGTTCCAGAGCTCTGCCACCCTCAATGTGGCAAAGTTCTTCCTCACACTGAGATGGAGCATCTTGTCCTTTAGTTTATGGCCACTGCTCCTTGTCCAGTGGAATCACAGAGAAGAGTCTGTCACCATCCTCTTGCCTATCTGCTTTTGAGATATTTACATGTACTGATGAGATCCCTTCTCAGTCTTCTTTATACAGACCCAGGTCCTTCAGTCTCTTCTCCTAAAAGAGATGCTTCAGACCTCAAATCATCTTTGTGGCCACCACTGGACCCTCTCCAGTAGTTCCTTGTCTTTCTTGTGCTGAGGAGCCCAGAACTGGACACAGCCCTCCAGATGTGGCTTCACTAGGGCCAAGTAAAGAGGGAGGATCACCTCAAACTGCTGACTACACTCTTTCTAGTGCAGGCAAACTGGAGATTTCTTGTTGCCTTTGGAACAGAGATTAAATCAGCGTCTGGTCCAAACTGAAAAAAGCTGCATAGAATTGACAGAAAATTTCAGATGGAGGTCTTAAAAAGGTATTGGAAGTAGTAAGCCCGTGACTTCAGGATTAGTTTGGCTAAAGAATTCTGTTGAACTGCTATATATAAATAAAAATAAAATAAAAGTGGAAGTCATTCCAAGTCATTGCTCCTTGCTTTCAGAGGGAAATAATATGCTTTTTTTCTTTTTTCTGGTGTGATGAAATTATGGACCTTTATGGAGTATTCTTTAAGTTTCATTAAGCTTACAGAAATATCTTTCATTGATGAGCACTCTGATCAGATGTGGCAGTGTTAATCATAATGTGCATGTCGATGGAGGCAGTCTCTTTTGTGTGAAAAAGCATCTTCTTTCATAACTTAAAATGGTATAACCCTCCTAACTCTGAGCCTTATGCTCAAAGTTGACACTTCTGATTGAGCTTTTTCTTCCTGGTTTTTCTAGGCTATACTTGGGATTATATCTAGAATAGTATGCAGACTTCCAGTGCTCAAAGCTTATAAGCTAGCTTCACTTAAAGGTCATGAAAATTATCTCATTAAAATTCTGAGGGCTGTTCTGATCTACAATTAAAAATAGAAAAAAACTTCCCATTTCCTGGGTTGTTTGCTTTTTCTCAAACCAGTTTTAAGAGGTCACAGCTCTCTCACCTTTTGTACTTGAACAAGTGACTGACTTTAACTCAGCAGGTGCTTGAATGAACTCAACAGTCATTTTTGTGGTGAAAGCCTTCTTGGCCTAGCCTAGAAGATCGGGTCAGGAAGAAGAAGCATTATTTAGATAGTCCTCCCCAAACATTTAAAATTTCTTATGCCACTTTTCCAGTAGTTCTTTATATCTGTATTTCCAAAGTCTATAAAAAATACAGAATTCTTTGAGGATCCTTTATATTCTTGTCCAGTTTTTGGACATAGCTATATTTTATATTAAATTCATACTTTATATTCTTTGTCCAATTTCCAAGTGTATTTTATGCTGAAAAAAAGAACGAGCAAATTGTCTAAGATATATGAAAGAAAAAAAACATCATGCATGTGGTACCTACAGTTTCTCTTCTTCTATCTTGTCATAACTGCCCTCCCCACTCCCAGTTTTTGGTACACTTAAGTAAGGAGACCTGAGGTAGCCATGTCTCTGTGGAGTTTCTAATGGGGAATGTCTATCTTCTTTTTAATATCTAATTTCTATCTTCTTTTGATTTCACTACTTTAAAAAAAAATCACATGAATTAACAGAAACATTAAAAAAAGGCTACTTAACTGAGACTCCCCCATGTGCTGTGGTCTCTGGTATGGCCTCAGTGTAAAGTACCTGGAAACCCAGCATGATCCTTCAGCAACTCTCCTGTGATACATTAGAATGGTGAAAGGTAATCAATCAATGAGTGTGAACAGAAGAACTATGGCTTTAAAAGATACTTTGTTGCAATTGTGTATCTTTAGAGCTTATAGAAATATTATATGTTTTATGTATTCCTACTGATTATTTTAATCAACAAATATTACTGGAAATTTTCAAAAAAAGTGTGAATAATTAGAAATATCATCCTATCAGTTTTAGGTAAATTGACTAGAATGGTCCCCAAACCTCAGAAAGTATTAACTTGGAAAATGCAAAGTTCAGCTTCAGCAATAAATCCTACATTATGGAAATGTACTTATGGAAGTCAAATATCTTTGAAAATCAGCTTGGTCTAATTTGGAAGCCCAAACCTTAAAGTAGTCCAATGATACTGTAATATTGTATAAGACATATAAAAACCCTATGCAAATGTAAGTCAAAAAGCAATTTGGAGTTGAGTGGTAGTCATAGCACCTGTGTAATGTACATTTAATTGTCACATTCTTTTGTGGTAGAGTTTGTGACAGGTCTCTGTCTCAGTGACTCCAATTTGCCTTGTACTCCAAACATTCCATTATGAAAGTACTAAATTATGTTGGGCATAATAAATAATGCTGCAAATACCTTGATAAGTTTGAAATGCAAATTCAATTACTCTTTTATTATGACATATGTTCTATTTTGCTTATTCCATGCAAGGTTTCAAATTTAAAAATTGATGGTATTATGCTATGGTATATAAATATCCTGATCAGTCATTATAAAGTATAATCTTTAAAAAATTATTCATTCTAAAATTCCTATGGGGAAAAAAAAGGTTCAAAAATGTTACCAGCTGTTCCATTTTGAAAACATCTTGAGTATTTAGAATTCTAATTCAGCCTATGGTATTTCAGCTGCTCAGGATTTTTTGAAAAATTTTCCAATTTTACATCCTTCAAAATGTAAAGTATATTAAGTAAAGTGAGAAAACACAGTCAAAATAGGAGTAAAATTTGTAATGATTTTAAATGGCTTTGATTGTTTTTAGAGCTATCAGCTAGTTTACTAAGGTAGTTTCCTCTAATTATTGTGATAGAAAGGGCCACAAAGCAACAACTCAACGATGGAAAATGTGTTGGCTTTCAAATTATTACCTGGAGAGACAGGATAAGAAAAGGAAAACATTTGGTAAGAGAAACTAATGATACAAAATATACTTTTTCTTTTCCTGCTTATCTTCAATGACAAAGGGCTTTCTGAAATTCAGACAAGCAAATGAAATTTATTTAAATTTATTATTTGCCTCTAAAAGTTTTTCCTGCTTAATTTACATACTGTATGATAAGTCACTGTCATGGTTTACTTGAGACAATTTTCAGGTTTTAGAATAAAAATGTAATATAATATTTTTTAAGTTTACTTCTTGTCTTAAGTGCTGTCAGTAAAATTGCTGATTTCAGAGGCCATGCTGTCTTCTACTAATCTGGACATTTCATAGGATTCAAAATGTAGTATTTTGCTATGAATTCACTACATAATATGCAATTTTTACTAAATATTTTCTCAAGCAATTTTTTAAGAGAAAACTTTGAGACAATCTTTAGAGTAGTCCTCTCATGGACACAGAGGAATACTTAAATCCTTTTAAATTTTACTGATTAGAAATTCTTATGAGAAGACTTCAGATAGAAAGTTCTTAATAGTATATAAAGCTTAGCATGAAAAAAGAATGTGGGGAAAAGGAGAGATTAGCTTTACTTTCATTTTGGTTTTGCAGGTAGAAGGGATAAAAGAGGTGATTTTTAACGCATTTCCACCAATAGTAATGTCTTAACTGCAATTTGTAAAATGGAGTAACAATCAGCCTATGCATTAAGTAGAAAATACCTAAAATACCTTCCTCCCAACAATAAAATTAGGTACTGTTTTTCAAGTGACACAGTTTTTACCCATCATGAAAAATTCTTTTCTTTTAGAATTAAGGAAGAGCTGTTTGAAAGCACAGATAGAAGATGTGCTCTTACGGAATAAAGAAATTATTATATTAAGATCAATGTAGAACATCCATGGGTATTTTATTTTTTTTCCATCTATTAGGAGCCTTGAGAGCCATAATGAAAAAAAGCAAACCAAAAAGAATTTGGGAGTTGAGAAAGATGAGTGGATTTTTAAGGAACATTTCATTCGCTATCCATGTTTATGCCCCCAAACAGGAAGTCAACATAAGTAATCTTGTAAAAATAGTAGCTGTTTCATACAGATACAGTCTTAAGTGACAAAAACCAGTGTTATTGCTTTACTGTACTTGCTTTCAGACTTAGCAGCTTTTTAGATTGAAAAAATTGCAGAATAGGAAATCTGAACAGATGATTTTAAAAATTGGACTGCTGAGTCGAACTAAAAAAACCCTAAAACCACAAACCAATGTCAGTAGCTCTTATGAGATATTAAGGTAAGAAGGAGGTTCTTACAAAGCGACATTTTATTTTATTGTCAGATTTCTGGAGTACAGATGTAAGAAGTAATATTGTTAACTTCAGGAAATAAAGGAAGTTTTCCTCTTTGAAGTGTCTCCTGATGATATGCAGTTGCATGCATTTTTCTCCTGAAAGCTTTTCCATAGACACTGTTAAGTGAGTTATCCATTATATTATGGAAAATAAACTAATGGAAACTCATGGGAAATCATTTCAAGAAATTTTTGACCACAGCTATGGAAAAGCTTTACAACTGAAATAAAAATGCAGCTAAACTTGGAGTTTAATAATATGACTTCTTTTGTAATTTGACCACTAGACAGGAAAGCTTGGGAGCTCTTCTTCAAAAGAGAAAATTTTTTTACCTTCCTGGTTTCCTTTTGTATCTACTGTTACAACTCTTGGTAAATTTATTTTAAAAAATCAATTATGATTTTTAAAAATCAATTTAAATTATTATTATGGAAATTATTATGTAATGTGTATTTAATCTCTTTGTGTTCTAAAGAAACTATTTTTCTGATATATTTTTGCTGCAATTTTTTAAAGTCTTATACAAAACATGAAAAATCTAGTATTAATCTAAAGCAATGGTACACAATTCACCCTGTGTGAAGCAGTTACAGTGATGATCTCAATTAAAAATATCTCTTCAGGATAAAAACAGTATTTCACCTTAGGGTGGTATATATGATCTCAAGCAGTCACTTCCAACCTAAACAATTCAGTGGGACAGTGATTCATGCTTAGTGAACTCAGTTTTCAAGCTGTTTTTTTTTTGATTGTTTGTTTTTGTTTTGTTTCCCACTCCTAAACCGTGCCTGATTCAGATGGTCAAAATTCGTTTCTTCATTTTTGGAAAAAAAAAAAAAAAGTGGGTTTATATAAACCTGGCAAATTCCATAACTTAAAATTATGCTCCCAACTATAATTCTGAATTTATTTTAGGTAGTTTTCACATCTATTGATGACTGAGGAGAAATATGATTCTGTCATCATTACCCAGAATATGTTTTAACCATATTGGCCCTCATGAACTATTGTATCACAGTTGCATAAAAATTGCGTATTTTGAAAAGTATGTCGCAAATCATTACTAATGAATATGCTTTGAGGTATTTGCAAGAATAACTAAAGCTAAACTATACTTATTAACTAGCACAGTACATTTTGTGTACATACTGTCCCTACATCTCTTATGCTTTGTGTTTAAATATCAAACAGTTTGCAAGCATCAGTTATTTTTTTAATTGGATGAATAATAGTTTAGTTGAAGTCTTTTGTCTTTTCATAGGCATTAAGAAATAGAATTTGGCTTTGGGACATGAAATATGAAATTATGAATATGTCTGAAATATTAATTTTATTAAATGCTATGGTTTATGATAGTAGAATGTCAATGTCAACGTAGCCAGTTTAATTATTCAAATGTTACATTTGATTATATATCTATGTCTCCAAGTTAAGATGTCTGAAATGTTCCAAAATGTTAGAAATCCTAAGGAGAAAAGGTGTTTTCCCCTTTTAGGATGCCCTGAAAGCCTTCATTGCATACAGTACATTTCAGGCATCATTTCTCAAAATAAGTCTGTGCATAATAAGAGATGTATCAATAACACATGCAGAATATTCTTAGAGAATATTATTCAGTGATGTACTCTGCCCAAAACTGTTTATGTTGCCATTTATTTTTCCTTGTACAAGTCAAAGAAAAAGTGGTATATGTATTAGAAAAAGTAGCCAATTGAATATTTGTTATCTTTTTTTGGCAGGTGCCTGTCTCTCACAAGGGATCCTCAATGTACAGTCAAGCTGACAAATAGCTTCATGGGCTATGGTACATTAAACTGGAAAACATGTTTAGCCTTTTTTCCCCCTTAATGCTAGATAAATAGCAATTAGGTTAAGCTGAATTCAAATAGGATTCTGCTTGGATTTGTCATCAGAAAAATCAATATTTCATTTGATGAAGTTGTTAGCCTAATAAAATGAAAATATCAGGAAAATCCATGCTTCTCTTTTAATTGCTATCTTTTGTTTATAGTCCCATACATTAACCTTGTTATTTTCATTTTAAATAGAAACAGGCATCACAAAATCTGAATGAGCCCTTTCAGGATCAGGGACAACAGGATATAGACCAGAGCAAAGAACTGAGTTCTGTGTATGAGGGTGCTCTCTCACTCACTTCAACACTTTTAATAATTCTAAAAAATGGAGCTGAGCAATCCTGTTCTTACTACAACATTTACAACATAAGCTTCCACATTCATTTGAAGAAAAATATTCTGGGGGTAGGGTAAGTAATCCTCTAAATAAGTAATCTAAAAAAAGTAAAAATAAGGTAATCTGCAATTTTCCCTGTGCAAAGCCATTCCCTGTAAAATCACAGGTTGCAGCATGTCTCTTATTTTCTACTATTTTGCATTAAAAGCATATACTGATTTTTTTTAATCTACAAACTCTTCTTCTGAGCTGAAAATGTCTACAGCATTAGAGCATAAACATTATCTTTCTTCTGAGGAAAAGAACAGTAGTTTTCAGTAAGTGTTGCATATACAATCTTAATGGCATGTCTTTTATGTGATGTATCAGGATAAGGCAATCATAATAATTTGACATAGCTCATCCAAACTTTTCAAGCATTGGTGCTTATTTGCAGTTGTAACTGGTTAAATAGTATATAAAATGAGCCAGAACATGAGAAGTCACAAATACCTTTAATTTCCCCTTCCCTTTAGGTTTCAAATCTCTATTAAAATTAGAATACTTCATCCAGTATTAATAGATTAAAACAATAAATTAAAAGTATCGAAAATGCTCAAAATGTGTATCTCCAGTTTCCAGTTCTCCTGTATTTTTCTGCCTGCTGCATTTTCATTTGATAGGAACCACAGTCTAAGCTGGAGAGCTCCTCCAAACCATGTGTTCTCAGAGATATTAGAAAAACTGAGTGTGTGGGAAGAGAGCAGAGTGTTTAATGATGCAATCCCACAGTCCTTTTGACACTCTGTGGGAGGTGCTTATGGAAGTAGCCCAAACAAGTCTCTGCAGCTACAGACAATTTTTTTCCGCTTTTGAATAATTTTGACAGATAGCAAAAAGGTGTCATCTCTGCTTGCAGGGGGTGCATAACAGTTAATGGATGCAGAGCCTAAGGTAGTAAGAGCTGCTACTCTGCTTTATTTCCATTGTAAATTTAATATAACAGTGTGAAAATGTCACATCAGAAACCCTCTCTTTTAACTGCCTGTGTTCTTTAATATAATTGTTATCTCTCTATTTCCATTTTGGAAAGCTTGGTGTTTAGAAACCAAGGGTCAACTACTCATTTTAGGATAATTTATCAGGGCTCCTGGAGTTAGGGCAGCTTACTCCAGCTGAGATATGCCCTGAAGAATGTAAAAAAAGAATCTGATAAATAAGCTTTCTAAGAAGACTGTTTTTGACCTTTACCATAGCAAAATATTAGTAATTCACATCATGCTTCTCTGTGACCCTTCCAATCACTAAGGCACTTGGTATTTCAGAGGCAATTTAGGTCTAATGTAAGGCAAAAAGTTGCATAACAAAAATACAAAAAAGTATTTCCTCTTAGCAGTGGTATTTTCCTCTCTATAGCCATCACAAATAGGGAGATTAATTGCAGGAGGGGATTTGGTACTGTACTTTTCTTGTCTTTGTTGATATTTTTTGCTTTAAAAAGATGGGGAAAATGGTGATAAAAATACCTTATATAAGGTAGTAAGATTTCTTTTGGGAATTCAAACAACAGGATGTGTATTGTGTGGTTCTGTGGGGATAGGGAGGAGATGGTTATACTATCTAAAATGGAGGCAGAGAACAAGATGACAGGAGATGGAAAAAAAAAGGAATTGAATTTACTTTCCTTCCCAGGGAGAGAAGATTAAAACTGGTGTCTAAGGTAAATTCTTTAAGTTCTAGTTCTGTCTCATTTTGTGATAATGACCACTAAGAAGGAAAAATATTCAACTAAAACCTCTCATTCTCTGCTGTGGACTTGGAACACTTAGTGGTAATTCCACTGGTCATGTTTGAGTTTGAATACAAGCAAAGGTACATAATTTGTCTTTCTGAAAGCCTTAGGGCATTTTGTCTTGGGAAAAACAAACGACTAACCAGCTCTTGTTTTAGAATGATGGAGTAGTGTCTGTCTGGGAGCTCATTATTTTTCTGCTATACCTGTCTGCAGAACTGTAAGACCCAGTTTTAGATACCTAGACCTTAATTCTAATCTCAGACATGCAGGTATGCCAAAATACAAGCAGCTGGTTGAAAAATCCTACTTGGCCCATGCAGTCATTAATTTCTGTGCTAGTGTGTAGGCGATTAAAATAGGGGTCTCAAAGAATCAGATCTGTTGCATCTGCAAAAACAAATTCTGAGACTCAGGGAAACATAGACATTGTACTTCAGTAATACTCCCTGAAAGAGTATTCATATTCTATGCCACAGATTTCTGGGTAAATTCAAGTGGTAAATTGCGTAAATTAACAATCATATTTATAGGCTATGGATTTGATGACTGAAATATAGAATAGATAACTTTTATTGACTAGCATGAATTACCAAAAAATTAGGCCTTAAACACAAAATTTCAGTAAATTGCTGCTTAGTCTTCCTGCAGCATCTACAACACATACATTGCTAGGTAGGGAAATCTTAATTTAGTTTAATTAGGTCAGTTATCCTGACATGTAATCTATTATAAAACAGGCAATTTTCATTGTATGTAGGGAACAATTAGTAAGAAATATTTAAATACACACATAACTTCATTATAAAGCCTGCTAGCAAGAGTTGAGCAGTGTCTAAATTATTGGTACCTCATTTAAATTACTTAGCCCTCAAGAAAACTACCCTTTTATTTGCTAATTAATTGCATATTCCTTCTGAGCTGCAGCCTTACTCATGTACATTTTTTATTCATGAATAAAACAACAATCATTTAAGTTGCTTTCTTTTGTTGGAAAAAATAGAGACCACAGGAAGTGAAGAGAGAACACATAGAGCGAATACACTTTAAAGAACAGTGTGAGCAAATTAATGACTAACCAGTATAGTGTTTCTAGGTGTCTAAATAATTGACAAACTAATAGCTGTCTTGTCTTGCACCCTGGTTTTAATCAGTCGATGTTCTCTCCATTTTCTAAGCTTGTGCAAACTCTGATGACTTTCTACTGTTTTGTCCAGATCATAACTTTGATAAAAATGAGAAGTACGGTGAAGAGAATACAGAAGTATTTTCAAAGAAAAAAACCTCCAGCTCACCTGTCTGTACCTATACTGTTTCAGAAATGTATTGCAACTGAAAAACAGGAACAATAAAACTCATTCTCTGGAAACCACCTGAAAAAAACTGAGCTTCTTGCTCAATGTGCAGAAAAATCCTGTACGAAATGAGTCCTGGATAACAGAGGATCTCCTACTATCTGCCCATGTGCATGCTTATTGGTTACTTGCCTAACTTTAAGCGCTTGCTATCCCTAATTTGATCACACTTGATAACTGATTCAACAAGAGGCTTTGATCATATGTGTTCTGAATCTTTCAAGCCAAGGAATCATTACCTATTCCTTTTTTCCTTTTATTTCCCCTTTTATTAATATACTGAACAGGATTTGTCTCCTGATAAGAATTTAATTGCCTAAAGTAAGGTAACTTGAATTTTGACCCTTGAATCGTGATGTTGGTTTTTTTAATATATGTCTATATATTGGGTTTGCATTGCCAGGTTTTCGTAGTGATGGGGTTACGGGGGTGTTGTCTGAGAAGCTGCCAGAAGCTTTCCCCATGTCTAACTGAGCCAATGCCAGCCAGCTCTGGGATGGATCCACTGCTGGCCAAGGCTGAGCCAGTTGGAGGTGATAGTAAGGCCTCTGTGATAACATATTTAAGAATGAAAAAATTGTGTTTGAACAGATGTAGCTGTGGCCAGAGAAGACGAACAAGTCTGCATGAGAGCAACAACTCTGCAGATACCAAGGGCAGTGGAAAAGGAAGGGAAGGAGGTGCTTCAGACCCTGGAGCAGAGGTTCCCCTGCAGCCCATGGTGCAGATCATGATGAAGCAGCAGTGCCCGTGCAGCCCACGGAGATCCACGGTGGAGCGGAGATCCACCTGCAGTCCATGGAGGTGATCCATGCTGAAGCAGGTGGATGCCCAACAGGGGCTGTGACCCTGTTCAAAGCCTGTGATGGAGCAGGCTCCTGGCAGGGATCTACAGACCCATAAAGAAAGGAGCCCACACTAGGACAGGCTTCCTGGTGGGACTTGTCACCCTATAAGGGACTCACATTTGTGCAGCCTGTCTCTGAAGGACTGCATCCCATGGGAAAGTGACCCCACCTTGAAGCAGTTCATGAAGAACTGCAGCCCATAGCAAGGACTCACACTGGAGAAGTTAATGAAGAACTGTTTCCCATGGGAGGGACCCCACATTGAAGCAGAGGAAAGACTCTTCTCCACAAGTAACAGCAGAAATAACATGCAATGAACTGTAGCCCCCATTCTGCATCTTCCAGCACTGCTACAAAGTGGAGGTAGAGCCCAGGAAAGGGTGTTTTAAGTTTTATTTTACTTTTCTTTATCCTACTCTGATTATGTGGTAATAAATTCAAATAATATCTCTCATTCAAGATTTTTTGCCACTGATCGTATTTGATGAATGATGTCTTCCCTTGTTGTCTGTACCTTAACCCATGAACCTTTGTTATATTTTCTCTCCCCTGCCCAGCTGAGAAGGGGAATTATAGAGCAAGCCAGGGTCAATGCACAATATTGTATCTGCAGGTTTGTATATCTATCTATATATTTTGAAAGACATCATAGAACAGGAGAACTGTTTTCCTATCCACACAATGAAGAAACTTTAAATGCATCGATTCTGCTGGTGCAATTCAAGCTTCAAAGTGCCCATCATTATAAAGGGCCCCAAAAGCCCTTTATATTTAAAATCTATTTAATGCATAGATTCAAAATCATTATTAGTTGAAAATCCTCACTATATGTGAGATGCAAATGTTGTAAGGAAATAGTTAAAACTAAACCCATGGAAGCTGCTAGTAGAAACAGATAAAGCATATATTTCAGTATATATTAGCTTTCATATCCTTATGGTGGGATGTGTACTTTACAGTTGCTTTAGACAATTGCAAATATACTGAAGAACCAAAACTGTTAGGGCTGCTTAGTGTATGTAAAAGCTTTTTGTTTATTAAATGAAAAATAGTAGTCTCACTTGAGGAAAAGTTTGGGCACTTGTTCAGATTCTCTTTCCATTCTGTTATCTAGCATTAATTAATGCTTACTGGGTAAAAAAATAACTACAGTACATCAATATATATATATATATATATGTTTTAAATACTGTGAAGATAAAGCCAAGTCCATTGCATGTGTATAAATACTACAAATAAAATATAACTATAATACAGAAATGAAAGTAATCTGCAAAAGTCTAAATAACACATGTGAGAATGACTGTGGCATTGTCAGAAAACATAAGAATAACAAAAAAAATTAAAACTCTGTTAAACTAAAAACTAGCTGTAAGCCAAGGAGTTTTAGGGCAAGTTTTAATTATTAAAATCTTCATAGATATCTATAAATGGCCTTATAAATGTTGCTGGAAAACATCTAGCCTAGTTTTGAGCCAAAGTTGAAATAAAGAAATAACAAATGAAAACCCAAGTTACAAGAACAACATCACCACTGTAAATTCAAGAATGTTGAAATAACAAGTTTCAGAATTAATGTGACTGTGCACTTATTCGGATTTCCGTAATGATTGTGAATGTATGTTGCCATTGACACTTGTGTTTAACGCACAAATCACATGGAGATAAAGAGAGAATCAATAAAGCTGATATACCCTTGAGATGAGAACAGGATGTGCCAGCATTTCCCTGAAAGAAAGCAGTGTCCCTGAATATAGTCTTTCTGCTTCAAACCCAGGTATCCTCTATCAGGAGAGTTTAGTGCATGTTTTTCCATGCACTTCATCTTAACCGATTTTCTCCTGACCTTTGAGCTTTGCTTTTCTTTATGTTCTGATCTGACTTTTCCATTCCTGTCTCCAATGAGGTTATTATCAACTCTGTTGATAATATATTTCCCAGACAAGCCTACTTCTTCCACCATTCTGTCTCCTTTTTTTTTTCCTGAGTTGCAGTTCTCTGCTGCAAGCTTGTTACCAGTTCTTTCCTAGGCCTTATAGGTCTCCCTTTCCTGAGTTCTAAGCCTGGATTTCCAGTGTCCTCACATCAATATGTTTTTCTGTTTGATTTCAGTTATAAACTAGTTTCTGAACCTTCTGTCTTTTCCTATCTTTGTTCAAATACAAGGTTTTCTGACAGATTTCAACTCTTACAAGACTGAAATCATTACATGGATGCTAATTGATGCCAGTTGAGAGTAAGAGCATATTATAGGGAAATTGCTTGTGGTGCCTACTGTGGAGGTTTTTTGACAATTCCACCTAAAACATCCTCTTCTCAGTAGTTTATAACTTTGAAAAACTTTAAAGTTAGGTATGAATTTTTCCATGCTGTGTGTCTGCCTCAGGCTATACTTTGCTAGTTTCACTCAGAACAATACAGCTTTTTCCAGGAACAAGGCTGTGCAAAGTGTAGCAAGTGTTAAGATAGAAAAAATAGCAATGTTGAAAAGACAAATTATTTTCATCAAGCCTTCATCTCCTGTTGTCATGACCACCACATGAAAATCCACAAAGAAATTAATTACACTTTCTTAAAAGAAGGTTATACACTGGCAGTGGCAGAGATCCTATGCAAAAATGAGTGTGATCAGATAATTAAAATCTTCTCATAGTGCAGGTGCACAGGACACTATTAGAGCTGTACCAGAAACCATAATTTAGCCTTAATTTTCAAAGTTTAACTTTTACAACCTAATAATGTTATTTTAGGATCATGTCATCCCTACTAAGTAAAGTAGTAATTTTAGCAAAAACATCTGCATAATATTTGTTCTTTATTTTCCCTAATTAATATAATTTCATTTTTACCTCTACCCTAAAACAGCAGTGACAGAAAAAAAATTGAATGCTTTTTTTTTAAGAATCATTAATTTTATCATTTATCTTTAAAATAACCTTTCGTGCCAGGTGCTCTTCCAAATTCAATTGTATTTTAGACTATATTAGCTGAGATTGTTTTAGCTCTGTATTCTTGTTATCTGACCTAAATAAATATGATTTCTTTCCTAAAATAGAATGTTTGATGTAGGCGTGGACCATTGATGAAGATACTGTCTCTCTCCAGTTTGTCACGAGACCAGCTTTCTGATCATATGAATTTTTGCTGTGGTGAAATCATTGACAACAAAGCTTATGTTTGACTTGTATAAAGGTCTGATCAGATAACTTGAATATAAACAACACTTAAATATGATATAATGCCTGAATTAATAGGTTCCCCTAAAAATTAAGCATTGTTCTTCAGAAGCAAATTAGTATTCGCTAACTTCAAATTCATGATTATGTCTACATTGACCTGGGATTATGTAAGTTAGCTTCAGCAGTGAGATCAAGTTCTTTAATGTTATAACCTCATATTTTTTTGGCTTGCTTTTCTAAGTAGTGACTGTTTAAAATATATTATATCACAGAGTCATATAGGTTTATCAGGGATTAAATGGTATTATGCACCTAAACCCTATTAAAACTCAGGAAGAGTTAAGTAGCTAATTCTCAGGCAGTTTTAAAGACTAGTGGATAACTTTTATATAAGCCAATTTCATAACTTATTTCAGTAAAAAATTAGTTTTTATTTGAATTCACAGAATCACAGAATAAATTGAGCTGGAATGAACTGACAAGGATCACCGAGTCAAACTCCTGGCCCTTTACAGGACAATCCCCAAGAGTCCAACCATGGGTCCAAGAGTGTTGTCTAAATGCTTCTTGAATTCTGTCAGGCTTGGTGCTGTGACCACTTCCCTGGGGAGCCTGTTCCAGTGCCCAACCACCCTCTGCGTGAAAAACCTTTTTTAATATCTGAAATAAATCTCCCCAGACACAACTTCATGCCATTCTTTTGGGTCCTGTCACTGGTCACCACAGAGAAGAGATCAGTGCTGACCTTTTTCTTCCCTTCATGAGGAAGCTGCACACTGCAATGAGGTGTCCCCTTAGCCTCTTCAGACTGAACAGACCAAGTGAACTTAGCTGCTCTTCATACAGTTTCCCCTCCAGGCCTTCACCATCTTTATTGCCTTCCCTTGGATGCTCTGTAAAACCTCAATATTTTTTTTATATTGTGGCACCCAAAACTGCCCCCAGCACTCAAGGTGAGGTCACCCCAGTGCAGACCAAAATGGGATGATCCCCTCCCTTGCCCCGCTGGTGATTCAGTGCCTGATGAACCCCAGGACATCCTTGGCCCTCCTGGCTGCCAGGGCACTGTTGACTCATGTTCAACTTGACATCAACCAGGACCCCCAGGTGCCTTTCTGTAGCACTGCTTCCCAGCATCTCCTTCCCCAGTCTGTCCATACATCCAGCGTTTCCCCATCCCAGGTGTAGAATCTGACACTTCCCCTTGTTGAACTAAAGTTATAGGGTTGGTGATTGCCCAGTCCTATCATTTTTTGAGATCTCTCTGCAGGGCCTCTCTGCCTTCAAGGGAGTCAAAATCTCCTCCCAGTTTTGTTTTTTCTGCAACTTGCTTAGTACTCCTTCCAGTCTTTTATTTTTCCTCTTGTTTGGCTTTTTTTTTCAGCTCCAGGAACAATGAGTAACTGTATCTTACATGATGTCTCAGCCACAAAGATAAAGAACACCAGAAGAATTCAAGGATGTAGACTCACTATCTATGGATTCCTCAGTCTTATGATATTGTGCTTTAGATAATATTATTAACACCTTTCATGGATTTATTTTCCTGACATCTTTCTAGCAGGCATGATCTACAGAACCCTTGATTTTGCTTTTTTAAATTTACCTGTATTTACACTTATATATAGTATATGTTCTGTATAAATGCATAAATACATGTTCCATGCTGACAAGAAGTTTTATAGATTAATATTTTACTTGTGTACATACCTATATGATACATTAAGATACATTACTATAAAAGCATGATATATGTTTTTACATGTATAGAAGCAAACATTTAATGACAAATGTGTTTTCTTGTATCTAGTTTACATTAGAGACAGTAGTTCACAGAAATATGCCCTCCAAATGCACTGTTGTTTGGGGTGGCTCCTGACTTCCTGTGGCCCTGCCCCAATTGCCATGTTGAAAGTTCCCTTGTGCTAGAGCAGCAGTTCCCAGTGGACTTATGTAATTCCATCCAACTTGGACCAAATTTCTGATAACATTTTAAGGATAATGTTAGGAGCATTCAACCTTACCAAGGATATTGCTCTGGGAGTAAATGAGAATTCCCAATAACATGGGACCATATGCTCCAGCTTTATGGTACCTATGCTTGGAGTTGCTGGTACATGTTTAGAAACAGTTTGCTTTTGTTTTTTGTTTTTTTTGGTTTGGCTTTTGGGTTTTGTTTTTGTTTTGGTTTTGGGGTTTTTTTGGTTTTGGTTTTGTTTTTGGGGGTTTGTTTTCCGTTTCTGTTTCTGTTTTGGTTATTGTTATTTGTTTTGGTTTTGTTGTTTGTTTTTGTTTTGGTTTTGGGTTTGGGTTTTGTTTTTGTTTTTTTTTAAATAAAGCATATGTAAACCAATGTCCATTCTCTGAAGTTATATCCTTCTCCAAATTAAAATCAGTAGCGTAGACACACTGGAAACTTTTCATTATGCATGTACACTCTTCTTCACGTTCTCTTGAGGTATGTGCTGAGCTTAAACACTAATGCAAGCAGTGTCCTTGGTCAGCTCAGAGAAAAATATTTACCATATTGGGAAGGATGCATTGACATTCAGTGTGAAGCCTCAGATGATGTTCCTCCTGGAGATCAGCAGGCCTTTAGGTCACTATGAATTACAGTCTTTAAGAACTGGAACAGTGGTAGCCAAAATCCATGTGTTAAAGCAAACCGTGTAGCTCAGAATGAGCTGTCAAAATCTTCTGAGAGAGACAGATCATACACAAAGGGCAGTGTGCATATGAAATAAAGGGCAAGAAAAAAGGTGCAGTAAACAAGGATCCGACAGGCAAAGTGAGGAAGTCTCTGCCTCACCAACAGATAGAGTTCAGCTATAGAGGGCAGAGCTCTTCCTTGAACATGACTAGAGGCTGAATAACAAAACGAAAGGCACAAGTCCTCAGACCCACCTGAGTTTTTAAAATTATTTTGTGGGGGACCTTTAAATTGCTTTTTAGAAATAATGTAAGACTTAATAAAGCATGTGCATAGAACTTTCTAGTTTTATGAGATTCATATTTGAACACAGATTCTAGGAAAAAATAAAGCCATGTCAAGGAATGGAGCTGTGTCCCAGTGTGATTTGTCCAAAAATAAAATTAATGCAAATACAAGGGATGACTAATTACCACTTGAACAATAATAGCTAGTAATAATTTTCAAAAATATCTATTCCTGATCATAATCTGATGACAATCTTCAGATTCAAGAGTACCTTTAAATGTCATTGACTAATCCAGATAATGATAATGTACATTAAATAACCCTATAAATTATTCTCAGACATTCCATAAATAGAAACAGAATTTTAAATTAGATCAGTAAATAATATGTTCTATATGTTCAACTGTATTTATTATTAATTTAGTATGGATCATTCTTGAAGTTGTTAAACTTTTTTTTTTAATTAGAGACAATTATTTTTTTTGCCTTAACCATGCCCTATAAGAATTTTAATATTTTTAGTAATGTGATCAAATTTTTAAATAAAAAAATCATAAATCAATCAATCTGTAAATCAATCTTTCTCCTATTTCTTGACATGTCCACCAAAATGATTTATTTAATTTGAAAGTAACATGAAAATAAATTTTCAAAGTTTGAGTAGTAATAACAAAACAAGAATCTAATTATTTAATTACTGCACATGGATGGCATCTAAATTTAAATTCTAGCGATTTTTGTCTGTCATAAAAATTGCAGCTTAATCACTCATAATTGTTTTTTGGGATTGTTTTCAGATATTTGTCTTATGGTTTCCTCCTGATTTCTAGGTATTGGCAATCATTGTTACTGAACTACAGGAATTTATTAGACTTCCTTCTTGGCAGATTTTGGCACTCAAAGGCATTAAATAAAAGTTTGTTAAATAACTTGCAAAAACAGGATTAGTAAATATGTCTGTAACTATGCCATGTGGTTCTCTTTTAAGACCCACTTGAGGAGAAAGTGAAAGAAAATGTCTGTGGGTTTGGTTTTTTTTTTGTTGTAGGGTGGTGGAGAACATGTGTGTGTCTCTCTGAAAGACAAGGGCAGCAATTTCAAAACTCTTTCTTATTTATACAACCAGCTAGTGAGGTGTAAACAGGAATTTGCCTATATCTACTAAATATATGCTGAACCTCTTTAAATCCCATTGAATGGGGTTTTGTTAAGGACTGGACAAGTTTTATCAATAGCATGTGTATTTTGGTATATTTGAGCTAAATATATCCAGTACTTCTATGGTGACCCATGAAATTTACTAAATATATATGATGTAAGAGAATGTGTTCCTACATTCCTCACATAAGAAAGAGAAGAATCAGAGAAGAGGTATACAATCTACAGAACAAATTATTTCATAGTTTACGATCTTTTTAATTCTTGATAATCTTTGGTAATTATAGGCATTCATTCTATAGACATATTTGGTATGCTTTTTAAAATCTATTTTACTTTTGACTTATAATTATTTCATCACATTTCATAGAGTAATTTAACAAGCACAAAAATATTTCCATTTATATATTTTGACTTTTCTGGCTTTAAGTTTTGTGGAATAGTCATATCATTTTGTACCTGCAGAAATGTAGAAGTACCTAATTTATCCTCACTATACTGTATTTTATGTTATATACTTTAATCAAGTTTTATCTTCTGAGTTTGCAGTGCAAATATCATCATTTCTGTCATATGAAATTCTTTCTTGTTCCTAGTAATTTTTACACTTGCATTGGAATCCTTTATTTTTTTAATTTTTTTTTCTGTTGAAATAAATTATGGTTTTTAATAATGTTTAGAATTTGCAAAATTCTCACCAGACTGTAAATTATAAGCTATCATGTACTGCTATTTTCAAAACTGTCTTTGGAGGCTTATAAGAACACTATATTTTTTCTTCTTCAGTTCTTTGTCCTTTTTGCTTCAAGTTCTTTATTATTACCTGTCTTACACTGAATTTGAAAATTAGGAAAAAAAGGCCTTGGAGAACTTGAAATGCTCTTTTGTTTTCATTATTATGCACATGAATGGTTAATATAGAATCCTAAAAGGTGTTCCTATGTGTCATTTATTTTCTTCTTTTAATCAAATGATAATATGACTCCTATATGAGTACAGTAGCTGATTTCTATGACATATATTAATATATTTTCAGATTGGGAGGTTTTTGTGTGTTTGTTTGTGGTTTTGTTTTGGTTTTGCTCTTTTTTGTTTGTTTGTTTTGTTGTGGTTTTTGTTTTTCTTCCTTTGTTTGTTGTTTTAAATTAATCAGCTTTACTATTAATAGAGCATCTATTTAGTATATATTACCTTTGGAAATTTATTCTTGAAATAAAATACCTCTGACATAAAAATTACCTTATATGTTTGAGAAATCCTCAAAGTCCATTGACAGTTCCCATCCACATGGATGATAGAGTAAAAATGTCAAAGTGTAGGATTTATGTTAGTTGAAAAGCAGCCAAATGAAAAAGTACGACACCTTCTCTTGCCCATAGTATGAGAAATAAAATCAAAAGAAAATGTGAATATTTAGATGTGCAGAAGGTATTAAAACCATGAAAATAAGGGTGATAACTATATGGAATTAATTGGTTTTTGAGAATAATTTTTGAAAAGGACTTGTAGCAAATGGTAGGTGTAGATGCCAAACACTTCAGTAGCCTCCCCAAAAATTCTGAAGTCTTGACAGCTGCTGGTGAGAAAAGATTAGTCACTGAGAGCTGGTTGAGATGGAATAGCAGAAGTAAATGTTGGAAATCACCTTTTTTAGGAACACAAGAGGAAAAAAATGTAATTAAATCCCGTAAATCTGTCTCGCTCCTGCCTTTTGTCTTCAGTAAACATTGTTCTGATTGAAAGCTCCTGATAAATAAATACAAGTTGATTCTTCTCTTTGCCTATAACCATGATTTTCTTTGATGGAAGATTTCTGCTCTTTTCACAACATTAAATAAGTGGAATTAAGTCCTTCTGGTCTTTTTACCAAATAACCTGTTAAGAAATCTGACAAATGGGTTTTGTATTAATTGCTTATTATTTGAAAACAGTAAAATTTCCTGAAAATTTTAAATTAAAAAGAGTGCTAACATGTCCCCAGGATATGCTCAATCACTTTAGTGCATCTTTTTATTTTCTTATTCAACTTGTTACTGTACCTAGGAATTTCAAACATAGTTCAGGACCATCTCATTACTGGTGTCAACAAAAAAAGTCTTTCCAAATAGACCATGGTATAATATGAGAAGAAGACATGATTCTATAAATATCTTTCATTTGCATATGCCAAGCAGATCAGCCAATGGAAGCAATTGCATATGGCAATCCTGTGCAATGTGCTCTAGGATGACCCTTCTTGAGCAGGGAGGTTGGACCAGATGACTACTGTGGTCCCTTCTAAACTTATCTATTTTAATTCCCAGGTTCCAGAAGCCAATTTCTGTCTCTGTGCTACCCCAGCCTTTTGGAGAGCAAAAGGATTTGAATGGTTGCACAGTGAGATGAATCAGGGAACTGGTTTAATTGGAAGGTAACCAAGCAGGAGAAAAATGCTCAAAGTTCAACACCAAGTTCTGTTTATTCTCCATAGGAAGCAAAATCAAATTAATCATAGCAAACTGCAACTACACTTATTCCCAGCATGTTTCATGAACTTCTTAAAGATCCTAGGATGAAGTTAATGATGTTTTCAAACTATTAAATTTCCTACAGATTTTTCAATTAGTAGGGTTTTTTATTTTGTATTTAAATTTTTGTTTCTGCATTATTAGCTTTTTATTTTTGCCCTATTTACTATGTACCTAGATACCAGATGATTTCATTTCACTGCTGTTCTTGTGTCCAGCATTTAAAGACCTGTATTTGCTTTCCTCTGTCTCTTTCCAAGTTGAAACAGTCTAAATATGTTGCTATCTTCCATTTTGCCTGTATTTTTTTCTAGTCTTTGAGTACTCTTATAGTTTTCCATGAAACATATCTTGAGAAAAATATCTTAAGCTGTACAAAATTCCAGCTGAGAACACACTCATTTTGAGGAAAAGGTCAATAAAATCAGAAAGCATAACACAAAGGCTCTTTAATTTTAATTGCTGAAGAGTAATATTTTCCTTTTTTTTGTGTAAGCCCCTTTACTAGCTGTAAATTTTCGCATCTTCTTTTCTTTCACTTTCTTGAACCTTTGATAGTTGCCTTTTATAATATACTGTACTTTGTACAGAGAATCAAGCCTAATTAAATTTATGAAGCTAAAGTGCTCATGCTGGAAAGCTTTCAGCTCCAAAATAGGGATTCCAGTCTGTCTCTGTACCATTATATGAAAATATATGATTCAGTAAATGCTCATTTCAAAATTAAGTTGAAGTAGAGGATAGTTGAAAAGCCTTTGTTGTTTTGTTGGTAATGTTATCAGTGTACAGCACAGGAACTATAGAAAAAAAAGTTTACAGTTTATTTTCCATTTTACCTGTCTTTTGTACCCATTTGTTTTCCATTATGCTATAAAATGGTGTTAATACAGCATAAAACTTTGTTAATGCAGCATAAAACTTTGTTAATGCAGCATAAAATGCTAAAATGAAATACAGTGCCTGAGATTCTGGAAACAAAATTAAACCCCAAATATTCCCTCTATACCCAGTTGAAAGTCAGTCATAAAATAATAATAACATTAAATTGTTGAAGTATTTTTATAACCATTCCAATATTCTGATTTTTGCACTTAAAATAAGTAAGCAAAGGTAAAATTCTGTTTGAGTAGTTTCACTGGTGATTTTTTTTCTATTTATATATTTTTCAAAACTGTTTTTTTTATGTACAGGTATTGCAAATGTCAGGATTGAAATGGAAAAGTAAACTGTTTTATCACCTAAGTGTTCCAAGACTTAAAATAAACCCAAATAAAGCCTGGCATAGATGCCTGAACAATACCATTTACTGTGGTATCTGAGCACTGTGCCAGAACCAAGAGGACCAAAAATATGAGGACAGAAGACTATTCTGAAAACATGCACAGTGCAGTTCAGGAAGTAGGAATTTGTCTCTGTAAATTCCCAATCATATTATTCTAAGAAATTGTTTCAAAGTCATAGATAGACACCAGCATTAAGAGAGTTTACAAAGATCTTTTAAATACCAAGGGTGTACTTACAGAAAGACAACCCTGGGAAATGGAGCATTAATCTGAGGGACAGTGACCTCCTCTTAGTCAGGGAAGCCCTGGACACAGTGTGAGCAGTGAACCAACTGCTTTATAAATGCAAAGGAACTTAGTGGTGCGTGAATGACGCATGAGTTGCTCTCACCATGAATTTGATGTTAAATCCGCTGTGTAAATAAAGTGCACTGGATTTGCTAACTGCCTGTTATCTCTGCAGTTAATTAGCTGATCACCTATGTAATTTCAAAACTTGAAAATAACAACAGAATGTAAAGTGGCAATATCTGATTCTGGAAAAACAATAACAGGAATCTAATTTTTAGCTCATGAATAAAATTGCCTTAGTAACAAATTGGAAGACTTTTTTTTTTTTGTTTAATTAGCCATGGACATAAATGATGTCTTTTTAGCTGGGGTCCAAGTTCAGTATTCAATCCAATCTTTGAAGACCAGTGAGCTGAATTCTCTCAGTTGCTCAGTCTTTGGGATCCTCTCTTGGTTGCCCTTCAGAATCTAATTTTTGAATTTTTAGGATGAAGTAACTTTTGCAGTTCCTGCCAAGTTGCAAGTTTCTTCTGATCCCTTTGACATTTCCAAATGGATTTGTACGTGGTCTGCTCTCCCTCTGCTGCAAATCTCAGGGGAATCTTGCTCACAAACAAGAACTCAACTTCCATTGCTTTGATGATCTGTTTCCCATTGTACCACCCTCTACCACTGAAAAATACAGCACCAACCTGCTATTTTCACCTTAGACATCTGTAAAAAAATTTACAATTATTTCTTCAGAAACCCCATTTCACTTGTCATGACAAAAAAACTCAAAAAAATATAAAATTTCATATTAGTGCAGCACTAGCCTGAGTAAAATTTCTGCTCATAAAAATGTCTGATGTTGCTCGTCTCTTTCTTTCTCCTCTTCCACCTTTTTGTACATGTACCTGTTGTCTCACGTGGGCTGTATAGATCTCCTCTAATGCATTTGTGTGTTTATGCACAGCACACCTATGAAAAACAGCCCATTCTGCAGTAGGACATGCCCTGTGTGCTGGCACAGCCTGCACAAACTGTGGTTGCTTATTTATTTCCTCACTTATTAAAAGTTTGTTAAAGAACAAAGCTATGGTTGTTAAAAGTTTTGGTCACTAGGGAAAGTTTGTATGTTGAATGGATTAATTTATTTTTAGATCAGTCTCAGTGGAGGAATGAATAGAAATATCCCATGTCATTACCATGGCTAAATATTTTTAAATGTCAAACCACAGCCTGGGGCTGTTAAATAATAAATAATATATCTGCTTCGCCTGGAGTAGTATATTGTATACAGTTTTGATGACTTTCCAGTACTTGGTAATATAGAGGACAAAGATTGTGAATATATGGTAATATTTCTAAGTATGAAAAAAAAAAAAGAATAGTAATAGTAAAAAGAAGAATAGTAATAGTAAGTTACTAACAGATTTTAAAATTTTGATTATTTGCTGTCTTTCCTCTGGATCCTCTTTAAAAAATACAGGTGTTGGAAATTGATGTTTAAACTTATGAAAAGCCTAAAGTAATTTATGAATGAATTTAAGTATCAAATTTAAAAGAAAAGTAGTTTTAACTTCACCTGTGTAGCTTTCCTTTTCTTCATTTTAAACACAGAGCAATGTATCATGGAAGCATTAACTATATAGTAGAATATTAAAAGTTTCAATTCTGCAGAAGGAGAATGTTTAACATAATTCAGGTAACTAATTCAAAAACAGCTGAATGTAACACATCTAATTAATCTGTGAGTGAGGACAAATTGCATCCTTCTACATTCATGAAAAATATGTGCAAAATGTCTATCTAGTCTGGTTGGTTTCATTTTTACAAAGGTATTGATCACCCTGAAACACAAGTTGTTGTAACAGAAATAGCATGTCTTTGTTTTTACAACTTTTCTGATTTTTTCAAAGACTAATATTGCAACAGCTTTTACGTTTTTACAGCTCTTCTGATTTTTTCTAATATTGCAACAGCTCCTGTTGATTTTGCATGTTTCTTTGTTTTCTGAGAAAGTGAAATTAAAAGCTGTAATTTTCTGCTGCTAATTAAATGTACAATTGAAGCAATGGACAATTTGAGTGATAAAGACTGTTTTTATTTTCTCTCAAGAGAGGTATGGTATTACCTAAGTTTGAAATGGACTGAAGTATTTAACTTCTGAAACAGACCTAGTATCCTACTCCAGGTGTGTTCTTGTTGAGCCTGGTAAGAAGCAGAGGGTGTAAAAACATGAATGAAAGTTTGACCTTTTGGTCAACAGCATTGAATTGAATGTAGCCCAGATTTGTTGATATGCAGTGTTGTATTGAATAGTATGAATGCCCAATGATTTTGTTTAATGGATGATCTTAGTAAATAATTATCCACCATGACCTGCATGACTCATTTACACAGTACTGTGAAGGAATGACCACCTTGTATAATAGAATTATTTTAGATAGTGGGGTTCAGTGTCAATTCAGACCCTATTTTCTCAGGTTTTTAATACGGTTTTAGATTTGCAAGATGAAATTCACTAGCAGATATGGAGGTCTGCATGCGAGTGGACCACATTTCTGGTACCATGGGATTTCTTGTTTCCTAGGCCGTTACAGTCATGACTATGAGTAACTGTATGAATTTGTCCCCATAGTTGTCATCATTCTTCATCAAATACCCCCCATGAGCTTGAAATCTTCAAGAATTGTTCCAGGAGTAAGAAATCAAGAATTCAACATTGAAATTTTGATCTCCATGCATTTTCTGTACAGTGTCAAACACTTAGGCTGGAGGTAGGGAATTGAAAAGAGAAATTTGGCTAGCTAAGAGTGCTCTGATGGAAATACTGAACTTCCCAGTCTATCCTTCTATACCAATTTAACAGTGCAATAACGTAATATGTATTATTTTTGCCTTTCATCTGTTACTGACAAACAAGTTACTGAGGTTCCAGAGACAGAAAAAGTTTCTAATTAACCTCTCTGACTGGACATCTGGTGTCTAAGTAGCCATAACTCACGGTAATTGGAAAATATTACATTTTGCAAAAGGGTATGGTGACATTCCCATGTGGAAAGGTATTGAAATAGTATATTGCTTTACTTTTAAACTTTCCATCCTGATTTTTGGTGCAGATGCTTTGTTTCTCAGGAGATACCAGACACCAAAGATTTTCAAAAGTGAAAATGCGAGTTTCCCCTGCTACTTCTATTTGATTTTATTACTAACAGAACTGCCATGGGTGCTGACAATAATTGATAAGTTCACTACTTCATCTTTATTTCATTTCTTTGCGTTATCTCATCCAATGCTCAACATCTGATAACTTGAGCAAGGTCCTAATGCAGAGAAGGACAGACATCCCTTCTAGCTATGGCTTCCATGGGAATAAGAGACATTCATTGTCTCTACCAGAAACTGCTACAAATCTAGCAAGAAGGGTCATCCTACATCCCTGAGCTTCAATCTGAGCCCTAAAGCAGGGTTTTTTAGAAACCCAGAATAAAAAGGGAGATTTTAGTTTTCAAAGAAATTTCACCATGAAATTTCATATCAGCTACAATTTAAAATGCTAGCTTCCTTAAATATTCTTTGAAACTAGCATCCAAAACAATGTCCATAGGCTAAGAAGTCAAGACTGAGAGTGGTACATCATCTAAGATAGACTTTCATACTTTGCAAACTAAAAAAAATTAATTTGCATCAACCTGGAAGAGAAAAAAAAATTCAGAAATTAGGTTGATTAGAAGTTATCTTTTGTGTCATTGCATGCCACAGAGCTTAAACAGTGTTATCAAGTTATGTTGTGCTGACATTTGTAAAATTGTCAATTTTGTGTGAGTTCACAGGGACCAATGAAGTATTACAGGACAAATTTAAAGTTTGAGAGCTTATGAATAGAATTGCAAAGCACAACCAGTGCTTTCTAAACAGTTTCACAGGTTGTCATATCTTCAGTAGCCATTTTTTTATTTTTAGGGAAATAGTGAAATACACAGGTAGATATTAATATAAACTAAATCTTCACTTTCTCCTTGTATGAAAAATGAACAAATTGTAAAAAACATTTGGATGAACACAGAAAACAATCCTCAAAACAATCCTCAAAACATCTAGCTTTCAAGTAAAATTAAAGGTATCTTGGGTAATGCATTGCATTGTTCATTTCCTTTTTCACATTTTCAAATGAGAAGAGATCTATCATCAGGCCTGTGCTTCAAATGAAATCACCTAACACAGAATAATTTCTTCTCCTTACATGATACTTATAGGTAACAGGTTTGAGCTGTATACCATTTTACTGTGTTTGCACAATAAAAAAATAGCATTCAAAAATTAAATTGTGACACTGTATTTTTTTACTGCTTTTTAAAATAAAAAGCTCTTAATTAGGTGTTAGGTATATCTGTTCTCCATTGCTCCTGACTAGCTCTCTCTGTTATGAGGAGGAAGAGGTATCATGAGATTTGTTGTTAGTGATGGGTCTTTCCTATGGGAAGCAGTTCCTGGAAATTTTTCCTAAAATGGATAAACTGAGTTCAGTTACTTAAAAAATTAAAAACAAAGTAAGATGTCGAGATGTCAATGAACAATCCATAATATCTTGAGTTCTTGTTAAAAAAATGAGATTAGTCGATTACAATCAATAGACAGGAGAGTAGTGTTATTAATAAATACAAATAACTTAGATGTGCAAGAAAAGAAAATTCATATAATGAAACTGGCCAAGCTTGTATTGGCATGCTTTAAAACCAAGACTTATTTTCTTCAGTCATTTCCTTTGATTTCTTATGAACTCCTACCAATTTATCAGTATGAAATTTCTCTCTTTCAGGAACTATGAATTTTTCTGACTCAGTGAACAAGATGATGGGCTTTGTTCTCTCATACACTTTCCTTGGATTTCTCTCCCACTACAGAACTTAAAATAAAGAAACTATTGTGATCAAACTCACCATGGTCTCAGCAACCAGTGGATCAGCATCGTGTTTGGGGTATAGTTTGGGGTCTAGAAATATCTGCACCTTGGAGGGCAGAAGTGAAAAGGTGGAAATCCCAGTCCAGCTGCCTGGCCAGTCTGGTATCTACAAAGTGCTGGCAGGTATGTCTAGCACCTGCCTTCCACTGGTTCTTGTATGCCTTGTGCTGTGAGGCTAGAAAATATTGGCCTAGGGCTTATGCTTCTTTTAAGCTATTACTGTTTTTCTGTAACTCTGCAGTTGCTGCTTCTGATAGCTAAAACCAGTTTACATGGTTGCACAACCTTGAGTTGCAAGCCAGGGGGTATGAGCCAGGTCTCTGCATGCCAAGAGGAGAAAAAGCAATTTTAAAGATGACTTCTTAAGTGGATAAGGTCACTAAACATTTCAGTCTTCTGGCACTGAAAAAAAAATCATTCCCACAGTTTTGATGGATTTTTAAGCAAGGTGTGGAAAAGCATGCTATCTGGGAAATGCTATATGTTAAAAGTGATACACCATTGTATAAATTAAGAAGGGGAGATGTGTGAATTAGTTAGACATAGCTGAAATACCAGAAACAGAACAGGGAAAGTGAGACTTGTTTGTGTAGAATACTGATTGAATATTGCCAACTACAGAGGGACAAATTCTATTTCTTTTTCCTTGCGATAATAAGGAGATTTTCTAAATACAAGGTTAGGTTTAAGAGTTCAAAACCTATGAGGAAGACCTCATAGTTTTAAGTTTTCATATGGTTATTAAACAAAATGTTGTTTATATTATGTTTTCTCTATATTATTTTATTTTTTGTTATAACCTAGTCATGTGTTTGCAGTTACTGTGTCTTGGAATGACTTGATAAGACAACATGTTATAACTTTGCTTACCTTAGTGGCCCATGTTAAAATTCTTTGTACTGAAATTCTTTTCTTGAAAGTATAGGTTTTTTGTGAATGTAATTTAATAAACTTCTAAAAAGTTTATGTTTTCATCCTTTTGGTTTTAGTATTTATTTGTAAGTGCTTCTATTTGAAGGTATCATTCTCATGATCATCATAGCGAAAATATATTCTTGTTAGCAAAGACTGCTGGATGTCCATGGCTGATGCACAGAAAGCAGATTGCATATTTACAAAGGTGTTAAAGCTGAGCAGCCTGTACTCCATTTAATATTGTTCCTTACCAGTGAGTTAATAATATCTGTTATGAAACACAAGGCAATGCTTTGTTAACACTGACACTGATAAATATGGTTTTCAGTGGTTTTGGTCATTTCCTCATTTGGTCTCTAGTCCTTAGAGAACAAAACAGTTAAAATTATTGCCAGCCTTTCTTTCTGATGATATTGGCTCATTGTTTGTTTGCCACCACCATTTGGTCAGGATGGAACTACTGGGAAAAATAACCTCCCTGAAAATGCAAAGTGCTGCCAGCTTTGAAGAGAAATGACACATGGTGGATATTTGCTGTTCAGTGTTTGTATTTCCAGGGTCTTTTAGAAAGGACAATTTTTTCAGCTGCTGTTCATATAGCTGGCATATTTGCTGGTTGTGAACCGCAATGTTATCAAATATGTCTAATGAAGCCAGTGACATTCAAAAATCTGACGAATCCGTGACCTGATTCTGCAAGGTGTCCACAGGAAATAATTTCAAAGTCCACTGAAATTAAATAGGGGTAAAGCTGGCTGTGTTTCTGCTAGAGTCATTCAGTATTGCAGGTTTCTCTAACTTTGTTATTTTAACATGTCCACAAAACTTTCTGTATCTGTCCAGTGTGTTTCAGACTTTCTTTGTTGCTTTCCAGTGATTACCCACTTGATACACAAAATAGCTAGAGATATCTCCAAACAGGTAGTTGTGAATAAGGCCTGTTTTGATGTTCAAAAAAAATATACCTGCTGACAAAATTTGTAAATAGGAGCTATTGAAGCAACTGAAATTGCAAATTGTTCTGTTTGGCTTTTTTTCATTGCTAAACTAAAAGTAGAAATCAGCACCTATTGACTACTAATAAATAATTAAAAACTTCAAAACATAACAGCTTTTTTTCCACTTTTGTAAATAAATTCCTTTTAGAAATAAATTGGTGATGTTGTATTTTATCCTTATATTTTCTCCTCTACTGCAGTATTTTACCTACTTTTGCTGTGAGTTGCCAGTAATTGTTTCAACACAGCAAAAAGGGAATGAATCAGGGCATAGTGTTGCCGGAATTTTATTAAAAGTCTTAGGTCACTTGGTAGTCTTAAGTATCAGGCCCTGGAGTTCCTCCATAAAAGAAGACTTGTTTGACTATTAAAAATAAAAAATCATAATAAAGAAATCCACATTATTTTTTGGTAGTCAAAAGCTGGAAAATGTCAAACTGCAGGCTCAATGATCAGATGGCAAATTAAAAACATACAGGGATATATAAATGAATAAATCCAAAAATCTGCAATTGTATGTTGCATCAAAACAATTTTGGGGGTCTGATTTTTACAATTATGAACTGAAAATCCATGGCAAGTATAATTACATGGAATTCCATGTGACAAACTTACCTTTTGTTTATATTTTTGTGTTTTGACCAGAACTTGTATGTCATTATTTTTAACAAATAATCAGGCTTTTAAGAAACCAGCATTATGAAGTGTGAACTTACTGAGGAGCTTGAAGAGCAAAATGAAGTACCTTTAAAAAATAAAAGCAACCAACTTTCATGTTGCTGACAAAATTTTGGTTGAACAAGCATATTCCATGAACAGGTCAAGATTTTTTTTCATTTTGCTGTCATGTTCATACTACTGGAAGACCAAGATCCCTGGGATATCACAGGCTCTCTTCTGTACTGTGATACTCCCCTGTACTACCCAGCATTCCCTCTGCTATATGGCTGTTTGTTGCTTTAACAAAGAAACAAAGAATGAACACTTCTCAGCCACAAATGCTTTTCATTCTGGCTGCCTTTCAAGGTCCAAAAAGCAACCAAGCATCTTTATGGTTCTGAGTGTCAGCCATGATCAATGTCCTGCAGCACCAAAATATGATCTGTAGACATCTGGGTATCCAAAACACCTCAATAAAGGGTCAGCAGCATTTTCAGAAAGATTAAAAAAAAATTGCTAATAAAAAGTCATACATACTATGAAGGTCTGTTTTTCCAAATAATTTAGCATTTTAATGAATTTAAATTGCATTTCCTTAGGGATCTGTGTACTAAACAATACCATTTGGGGGAGCTGTTTCACTGCAACTCTACGAAGCTGGCAGTTTGTCTTTGTCCCATCATGAGCACAGCAACAGCAGTGAAGGGCAGGACAGGAGACAGTCTGTGAGAAAAGGCAAGAGTTAACCTTAGCAAACTAGTATAAAAGATCATACTATCTTTAGAAAATAGTAAACAGAAAAAAAAAAAAAAGGCCGCCAAAATATTTGCACAATAAAAAAATCTGAAAATTTGTGAGCATTTCAAAATTCTTGTGAGACTTGTATTTTTTCTGGAGCTAACCACGCAGGAAAGATGCCACTACCAGAAGAGTCCTAGTTGCTCTAGATATCAAAGCTTAAAGGAAAAGCTTTTTTACCCTGCATAGGTAAATGGGTTCAGAATTAAAAAATCCTTTTCCATCCCTCCAGTTTCTCATGCCTTATATTTAGATTCGAGGCTACTGCCTTTTAGGGTATGTTAATACACTAGGAAATATTTCAGTAAAAGAAACTTCTTGCACAGTGTGATGTGGGGAGCTAAGTTTCAGAGTAGTTGGGTATTTTGCTCTCACTTTTTCATCTGAAATTGCAGTCAGAAAGCAATCTTTCTTGATCATGTTTATAAATTTCTGCTCACCCTAACACTGGTATTTATATTCTCAACCACCACATATTTAAAGGTAGTAGATATATCATGTTTCAGTGTTCCTTTTACTGGGCCAAAATGTTTCATTTATTCTTATCTTGGAAGATATTACTTTCTTTCCTTCAGATGATCCATGTAAACCTTTTTTTTTCTTTTTTTTTTTACCTGAGCTACATGTCATTGTTGTTACTACTACCCTAATTATTGAGAAAACCTGGTTTTAGATTTTTTTTCCTCTGTGATATGCTGGTCTCTTGTAAAAAAAATTGTGCTTTCCCATCTTTTTATTAAAAGTGGGCATTGAAAAAAATGCATTTGATATCTCCCATTATTTAGAATGGTAACTATTCTTAGAATCTCACTCTAAGACAATATTTTCCCAGTAAATTATTGGTTGTTATCAGTAGCTTCTCATCCATTGCAATTACTTTCTGTCTTTTCCAACTCTACTAGTTTTTCGTGTCACAAACCAGTTATGCAATGAAGTACAACTAGATGATATTTCTTGTATTTCTCTGATTTAGGAACTTTAGTTGCAAGATTATCTTTGCTAAGACCTTTAATGTCTCACCTCATTTGCTTTAACTTCCATATCTATGGTTGTTCTTTACATAAAATTTTGTTACAATGCCTTGCACATTGTTCACTTAATATCAACAGTTCTGATGTTTGGATCAAATAATTGTCTCCTGAATTATGGTGGATTTGTTCTGTTTTTTTGGATTTTTTTCTATTTGGTTTTTTTTTTAGCTTTTTTCTTTTACTTTCTACTATGTGCTACAACTACTATTCACTGGATATTAAAAACAACCTCAAAATCTTTGTATGAATGCTTGATGTGCTATTCTTGCGGTTGGACTCAATGATCTTAAGGGTCTTTACCAACCAAAATGACTCTATGATTCTATACTGATTTCATGTCTCAGATATGGAACAACTTGTGGGACAAGATCCTTGGTCCCAGCCAATTTGGGGTCATTAACTCTTTTAGTTTTCCTACCAGTTTTTTTGTGGTGAATTCTGTTTTCCTACTGTCCTCAAGTTCATCTTCTCTTTGTCCCCCAAAAAAGAACTGCATCATATTGAAAATTTTTATTTTAACTATATTTTTTCACAGCCACATAAAGTTTATCCTCAATCTTTATTCAGAACCTTCTTCCTAGTAATTTTATTTTTAAAACTTTTTCTGTTTATAGAAGAATCTTTATTTGTTTTAACAACCTTTCCCAGGTCTGACTCACCTGCCTCTTACCTTTCTGCGCCCTGATTCCTAAAGCCTAATTTTCCTGGCTAACCATGTTGTTTGGGGTTTTTTCTGTCTACATATAGGTTCTTGTTTTCCTGAAGATTTTTTAAATCTTTTTTCTGTCATATTCCCTGCAGAGATTGCTGCCAATTTTAGAATCTTGGACTTTAGGAGTACAAGGCCTCTATCATATCTGGCCTCAGATGTACTTCTTTCCCTACCTTTTTGATATTCAGCCTTTTGATATAGGGAAATTAGGATTCGGAATACAGCTGAGACTTCTAAGTATAACATAATGAATAATAAGTGGTGACAGACAAAATAAACGCTAATTGACTTTACACTTCAGATGTTCTTTTCCTGTAATAACTATGGGCAAAAGTTTGAAATTGAATTTAATATGAAAAGCAAAGTCAGTTACTCTACAGATTATTATTATTTTTATATTTTTTATTTCCAAGCAGGTTCATATTGTACATCTTAGTACAAGAAAAAAAGCCCTTGGTTGTCTATTACTGTCCTTGAGGTATGTCTGTGTATACTTCGGAATAATTGAGTATTTCATTATAAATTTGATATTTTCCTATAGTTAAGTGCCCTGAAATGTCATATGTCTCTACTGAGGCAGTGGTCAGCAATAGGTAATTCTCAAGTAGTGGCAGAGAGGAATCATAAAGCTAAACAGTACACCTTTTAAGTGATTAAAAAGAGAACCCAAGTAGCTCCATACAGAGACCTGGCATATTTCTTTGGTCACATAGATGGTTAAAGGTGGGATAAACTTCTTTTTTCTTGCTGAGCAATCAAACGGACAAAGAAAAAAGACACTTCAGCTGCTCTATGGACACATGCATAAATTCTCTTTTTGGATTATCTTGCTGGAAGGATAAAGGAATTTGGGAATATTCTCACTACTTCTCATTCTGTATCAGTCTGAACAGGCAACCTCTGGTCCTCTTTTTCCTCCTCTGATCATTTTATTGTTCTGGATGTTGGAAGAATAATAGTCTTCTTGAAATTATGTAGCAGTTAAAACTACCATAGAACAGAATGTTTCTATTTAATAGTGAAATCAAAGTTCATAATCATATGTTGACAGAAACATCTGTAGATATTACTCATTGGCCCATTGGACATATTTTTCCTTTCTTGTTTATAATTTCAATTAGAAGATTTGCCAACCAACTGATTTTTACTTTTTAAACTTGTTTTCTTTATGATTTTGGACAAAAAGTTTGTTAATGAGCAAACTTTCAGTTCGTGAAAAAGCTGATGGTCAAATCTCAAATGCATTCTGGTGTATTTTCCTGTCTAAATCTGCAAAACAGCTGTAGAAGTAACTTGGCTTGGGTGAAGCCTGCAAAGTATTTACATGATTACGTAAAGCACTTTAAATCAAAATTTACAAGCAATCAGAAGACTTAAAAAAAATGCAGTTAAGAAGTACAGCATAACATCCTTCGCCAATTTCCCCTCATTAACTACTTCATTTTTATTCATTCTTGATAAGTTCCTGATCTTAAGTCAAAATGTGTCCATGATCAGATCCAAAATGAACTCTCTCACAGTCTACATAATACTTTGCTAGATTAATTGCTCCGTTTGTATGAGTCAGGAACATTTTCCAATCAAAGCAATTTTAGAAATAAGATTATTTTGTTTTTACCATGATTAATTCAAATAAGTTTAAGTGAAATGAGTATCCTTTGCTTTTCATGGTACATGTTGAAGGGTATTGGATCCATAGTCTTACTTCAGTCTTGAAGTCAAACAATTTGCATAAACATTAATAAATTTGCATAACTCATTTTCCCATGACAATCTGTCAAGTAATTTGAAAAGAGTCGTAAATGATGACAATCAGTTTCATAATTGCAATTTATGTTAATAACCTCTCTATGGCTCTAACTCTTCTCTGCATTATGGGTATATTCAAATGTTGTACTTGCAAAGTAGTGACATTCCTATTGTCTTACTTTAATCAAAAGTATACTTTAACAGAATAAAATTGATTAAAAAATATTATTTTGAAAATTAAAATTTGATAATTTCCAACCTTAAGAAATGGCAAATGCCTACAAATAACTTGAACTATCCTGCTGAATTCATGCAAAACTTATAGTAGACTAACCACGCAATATTTTTTCTTCTTAATTTCCTCTTTGTAGATGTATTGACAATTTTGTAGATAATTTTTATGTGTTATTTGTATAGGTTTTTTTACACTAGTAGATTTTATTTTGTACATTTTGAAGTTTTGAGTATAAATCTCTTATTTTAATAGGAGAATATTGAATAATAAAAATATGTTTGAATCTTATTTTTAAGCCAGAATTTTTTTCACTTAAACCATACGGAACATCATAAAAAATGAATCTGATGTCATTATGATATCCCACATATTAAGGGTTATAATGTGTCAGGACAGGATACCTTTCTGTTAGGCTCCATGAAAATTGTAGTGGAATTCATAAGGCTGCAATTAAAAGGATTATTTGAGGTTAATTTTTAAACAAAGGGAATGAATCTGAAATAAAAATATGTGGTAACAGATTTTATGATGATTTGGAATTTAGAATTTGCTCTGTGAAACATAATTAAATGCATAGTTGAGCTTGATGAAAAGATTTGAGGTTTCTACTCCTAATGAAATCACTTAAATTTGTGTTTTATTTGACATCAGAAAAAATTAATTAGGTTATTGATGCTTAATTACATTTATAGGTGTTAAAAAAATTCTTTGATCTATACCATATCACAAATATAAAATGCCCCAAAGAAAACTAGTAATTCATCAGAACAAAAACAGAGAAATTGCAGAAAATTCCAAACTCAACAGAGGTAAAATTCAGTTTTGTCAAACCTCCCTCTTCCTATATGATGCTTTTGAGTATCTTATATGCTTTTTTAATAAACTTGGGAATCATGAAACCAAGCTGGTACCAAAACTGTGAAGAAGTACATCAGAAATTGCCTGTAGCTCAACTCTTTATTTTAATTAGTGTCACCTGGTTATGTTGAACTTGGATAGTAACCAGACCAAACAATCGCCCTAGGAGAAAAGAAGAATCATTGCTATGGATTTCTTCTTTTGTCTGAGGAAAAGAAATTTTAACTGTATCGTACATAAGTATGAATGTTTTTGGTGAGTTTAAAATTTCTGAATAATTTGAAAATGAGTTGTATAAACATGTCCTGAACAATCTGAATAACTGAATAACTCAGCTTCTCTTTTCCAAGTAGGCATTCTCTTACACTGAAAACTGAGAAAACTCTGCAAATGAGGTTTGGGTATTTGTCACTCTTCCTTTAACACTGACATAATCATTGCCAAAGTTTAAGCTTAGCTCACTGTATATGTTATATTTTTACCAAGTCTGCACATTAGTAAAACTATGACAAATTTAAAGTCCAGATATAATTTCCATGCACTATTATTTAATTTGGGACTTTTTTTTCATTTTATACATGTAGTGTTATTCAAATGTGGCTCAGCAATTCATATTCCTGTGGGATAAAATCAACAAATTCCAAGATTTAAAAAGAGCTGGATGAAAAACCATGTTTAAAATATTTTACAGTCTTTAATCAAGTGTTTTGATGTGGATTGCAAGGTTTGGAAGCAGTGGGTCTGCAGGGCTGGCCTCTGTGGGACGATGGCCAGAGCTGCCCCAAGCTGGAGACAAGTCAGTGACAGCAATCCCTGCAACAGACCCATCACAGGGGACGGCTGAGTTAATCAGCCACATTTAGGACATTCATGGGAAAGTGCAGGTAAGAAAGGGCAGAAAATACCACAAAGGAAGAGAAGAAGGAAATAAAATGAGTGAAACAACAGAGGGTTTATCAAAAGCATGGAGAAGTTTCTCCATGACAGAGAAAATATTCCTCTGCAGCATTTAGAAGCAATTCTCTCCAGTCTGTGGAGAAGAAAACTTGTTATCTACCACACAGGGGAGTAGACTGAGCATGCAGCTGGGTGGGATATTGGGAGATTGGCTGTTCTTCAAGATAAACCACCATGATTTAGCATTATTGTTTTCTAGCACCCCTTTATTAAGAGGTCTCACTAATTACAGTATCAGTAAGATTCTTGTTCTGGAGTTATACACATCCATATATAGTTAATATTGAATATATAATTTGTAGAATAGCAACCCTTAGACATAAAGGATAAAGTGATGTAACTCCTGTCCTTCTTTCTTGGTCTTGAGGCATCTGTGTTTGCTTTGGTTCAGTCAGTAGCAACGTTCTTTGAACACAGATGTCACAGTAGTTTTTACCATAACTAATCAGAGGAACACATGGTAGTATGAAGATTTTTGGTAAACATAATGGAAAGATTACATAATGTCCTGCTTGAAACCAATAGTCCTCATGTCAGTTTAAGGAAGTTTTCTAAATTTCAACAAGAATTTTTTCCTTGTACTGGTTATTGGCTTGCATTTGTGAGTTTTTTGGGAAATAAAGAAAGCCTCATGACAAGATGTACTACCAGTTACCAGTTTGAAAAATAACATCTCCTTTGAAATCATTGGGGCATTCGTGGGAAAGTGCAAGTAGCTTCCTCTCAGTCTCAACTGTTTTTCAAAACTGCTGAAATTCACTTATTATTCATTTGATAGTTTTATATATAAGAATAAATTGGTGAATTTTCAAGCATTAAATTTAAGGAAATGTTATTTTCTACTTTTCTACTCTTCTGCTATACTTTTCTGCTATAAAATACTCATGTCTTCCTTCCATAGAACACATCCATATATCCTTTTTGAGTAATATTTGTATGCTTCACTGCTCTTCTTTCCATTCTTTCTTTTCCCCTCTACCTCATGTAAATGAATTAGAGGATTTTGGGATACTTGGAGAACAGAACTTCGTCAAAAATAATTCCTTCTTCATTAAGATAAAGCTGGAAGTCTGCCACAGAGCTGCCAGAGATAGAGATTTCAATTTTCTGGTAGGCTGAAGCATAAAAGGGAGGGAAATAAAATGCATTCTAAAATGCAATGTTTCTTTTCAACTGAATTAATTGTTATTTAAGGTGTCTGTTGTCCTGTGAATGCCGCACTAAAAAAGTCACAGTGGGATTGCTAAATCTTGTCTAACTTGTTGGTTTCCTAAGTGTTTTCTTATTAATCAAATTGATTTCATTCTTTAAGACTGAAAAGATGCTGGACGTTGTCTTCTTACTTGCTTATTTGCTGCTAATAATATGTGATACATTCATGTCAGTAACCGTTGCGTGTAGTAAAGGTAATGTGCTGCCAGGAAACCAAAAACTGCTTCCTTGTTGCTTCCATTGGTTCAACATAGAATTGAGCCTTCAATATGGAATTATAGGGAAAGATAAATGATGGCATCATTAGTCAATCCAAACTGCAATAGCTCAAACAGGTGCATTTGGAGTTTGTAAACTGAAGCTAAATAGAGATTCTAGACCATACCTAATGTGTTTTCAAAAGAACCTTCATTTGATGAGAGCACTAATGTTCCAAATTATAATGATCTAATTACAGTTTAATGGTACTCAGCCAAGGGTTTATATTATGAATTTACTTCAGGTAGTGACTGACTTTCAGAGCAGACCAATGTGAAGCAGAATTTGACTAGTTAAGTCTCAGTTCTGCTTTTCAACAGATATGGATTTCCAAGGAGAAAACTAAGATTGGGAAGAAATTAATTTCAAGTAATGCATCATTTGATCACTAGTTTTCCTGAATCTTTATCTAGGAAGCAACTATTACTAACTTTACATACATAGAAAACCACATATTTAATGATGAGAATATTTGAAATTCATAAAGCCAAGAAGTTACATTTTCCCCCACTGTGTAATATTTTCTAACTTTTAAGAGAATATTTAATGGCATGCAAAACTGAAAAAACAAATGTTGTTATATATGATTTTAACTATTATATGAAACAATTAATTGTTTCATATAATAGTTAAAATACATATATAACAACATTTTATTGTTGTAACTTTAAAAAATATTTATGAGGAATAAATACCTGGTATGAAAGCCAATGTGGCTTATATGAAGCTGCTTCAAGCCAGGTTAAAGAGAAAATAATTTCTGAGGCTAGATTATGTATACAGAAATATTCTCTTAATACTCTCTTACTGAACCTTCCTGTGTTGCACTGAAGTTGGAGACTGTATCTATTGGAATAATAATTTCAGAGATTAATGTATTTTCTTCTTCTTTGTTAAATTTATTTAACAGATTTTGCATCATAAGATTTACCAACACTTCCTTTATGTGGAGGTGCAAGTAGTATAACTGCACACATCAAACAAGATATGTAAAGCACATGGTGCTGTCTTCAGATAGTTTATTCTCAATGTGCATAACATTTGTCTCCTAATTTTCTCCTAAAAAAGGCAAAACTGCCTATCAGCCTGTTTTCAGTACAATATGTTTTGTCTGTAGCTACTCTGACTTACGTGACTTGAATGAATTTTACTTTGTCAATGGATTACAGTATTTTAGCTCATATTTATGGATTCACTCTTCTAGGTATGCAGAGATGAAGGCATACACACGTATGTAGGATATTAATATTTCCTGACCAATTCAGGAATCAAAGTTTTTGTCTTATGAAGTGAAGATATTTTCATAAAGTTAAATATGTGCTGTATGAGTTAGTTAAAGTTAAATAGGTATCTGCATGCATTTGTAGGGAAAAGAGATAGAACGACTAACCATGAAATCACTGAACCTTCAGAACAAGGGAACGATTATATTAGTCCAGACGGGGAATTTACTTGGTTTCCCTGTTCCAATAAATCACTACCCTCTACTGCTTAGTGCAATGGATGAGATCACACAGGCAATACTGCATGCAAAGCCATGTGTTTGCCCAACACAAATTTATAGATTGCAGACTTTGATTTATGACAGTCGATTAAGAGCAAGGAAAACTGGAGCACTATCTGCAATTATCAAAAGAGGATCTTCATTTTGTGCTGAGAAGAATTATTCAAGGTGCAAAAAGGTTACAAAAGGCACAAAATAAACTTAAGAAAAACAGAAAACATAGAAGGGGAAAAATATTTAATCTCTACTACAGAAAACAGTGGAAGAATCATAGAATCATAGAATATCCTAACTTGGAAGGCACCCATGGGTATCACTGAAGACCAACTCCTGCTCCTGTACAGGGCAGTCCCAAGAATGAGATTGCATGCCTGAGGGTACAAAGTTCTAGAAAAGGTCAGATCAAAAATGCAAAAAATATTGACCTATTTGGTAGGGCTTTAAATTAGAAAGTAAAGAGTTGTATCCTATCACTCATTCAACCCATTATAGATTATAGATTATGATCCATGATTTTGAGTCTGAAATTTGAGGGATACCGCTGGACAACAGGGATTTTATTTTTCTAAAACTACGGAAGCTACTTGTTAAAATATTGACAGTGTGTCATTGCTCAAAGGAAGATTACATGGCAGAGAAGGGTATGTAGGTTCATGTATAGATGCATTCTGAAAGCTGTCACAGCAATTTTGACAAGAAGAAAGACTTCTTTATTGTTCATTTTTGAAGTATCAGAGTATTTTCATCTCTTTGGTGCGTACTGCTCTTTATATTTTGAACTAAATGCACCAGTGATCTACATTTCCTCTTTAAGATCCAAAGCTCAAGAATTACTGAGAAAGTATTAACAATAAGCCTCCATATGGAAGTATAAATAATTCACACGTTGTGTGTTTTGTTCCATCTCTTAGGGAATATAAACTTGGCAACAATCAAGGCACATGTCATCATTAATTATAGTTAAAATGCTGAAGTGGAGATACTTTTCCTGACAAAGCAATGCACATAGCCAAACTTTAAAAGAAGTTTATAAAGGGACTAAATGGAAATTAAAATTATAACACTTGTGTAGTTGGTTTTTTAGTTACTGAACACTCAATCAGACATAAAAACACAGTTGTTACAAACGCTAGAGATAATTTTTATGTGCCATGATACTTTTGCAGGAGTCAAAGAGGCATCTGTGCATTTTAAAATCATGACTATTATCACTTCCACAGTGTGCTGAAAATATTTGTTCAAAATTATGTCTATGTCCTCAGTCTCCAAGCTCAGCCAGTCAGATTTTGCTAGAAAACACTGTGTTTAACATTAAAGAGTTAACATTTTAAGAACATTTCAAAATATTTTCAAACTGTGTAAAGGCATTCTGTATTGCTGTTTAACTCAATTCTAGGTTATAATGTCTTAATTCAGTGCTCAAAAAATGGTCAAAGTTTTCCCTTCCCTTCCCTTCCCTTCCCTTCCCTTCCCTTCCCTTCCCTTCCCTTCCCTTCCCTTCCCTTCCCTTCCCTTCCCTTCCCTTCCCTTCCCTTCCCTTCCCTTCCCTTCCCTTCCCTTCCCTTCCCTTCAATATAATTTCAGGATAATTGTTTCAGGCAATCTGTATCTGACCCTTTTCCCCTCTCTGCAAGTGTAAGCCTGCTGCAGCAGCTCAAGTGTTTTTCACAACTGAAGAGAAAGGGCTTTGTTATTCCCTTGGTCTCTTCCATACTACTTTGGGACTTTGCCACCAAGCAGATGCTGCATTGTTATGGGAAACTGCACTACAAAAGAACAAAAAGCCATTAAATACATGTGAGCATCTTGGGCCTGGGTGCTCCAAGAACATGTAAAGCCTTTAGCAATCCCAATAGCTGATTAGGTTCCCCCTTAGGCTCCTCCCTCACCCCTTTTTCCAAAGCCTTGCACGGACATAAAACCAAATCCTGAAAGTTCAATAGGGCTATAAGGCAGACACTCAGGTAGGCAGAGAAAATTATCATAGGATTTATGCTAAGCTTATACATCAACAAACCCACAGCCTTAAGAGTCCTCACAGATGTTTTTCATTCTTTTTGTTCCTTTTCATAAGCTCCAGAAAGAGCACAAACAATTGGAATTTTAGTGGCTTTTTGTTTTCACCATTTCTTTTACAAATTCAGAAAAACTAAAGAGTGTAACTCCCTTCTAAGAGTTTTGCTAGGTTTTTTATTTTTTAATTTTACTTTTTTCCCTTAAGGATATATTTTTTTCAAACTGTGTGGTTTGGGGTTTTTTTCTGTAATCCATGCAGAAGATAATGAAAAAAAATCTGAGCTATTTACTAATGGTATCTATGGAACAAAAGTTTGCAAAACCCAGTAAAGACTCATCATTCACTCCTGTAGTGTTTTAATCATTCCTGTAACATCTTTGAATACTTTTTTTTTTACTTTTCCTGCTATCTTTGTTCAACAGAAATGTCTGCTTGAAGTATTTCCATTACTAAAATCAAGCAGTACCACTGAGATTATGCACTGTATTTCAAGATTTCATATTCACTTTGATGTACTGAAAGGTTCAGAATGATGTAAAGTAGCCAGGAACAAGAGAAATGGACAAAAGTAGCTTCTGGCATGGCTATTCATTATTAAAATTCAGAGCTAGTAATACAATTTTCCTCCAAGATGTCTTTGAATTAAAGTAAAAACATCTTCCTCAGAATTTCTTTTAGAACGGGAAATTCAGTGTCTTTATCTCCAATTTCCCAGTCATTATCTCTTTTATCAAGAGTCTTGGGATATCAAAGGATCATTGTGTAGAAAAATTTAAAAACTGCTTTCAGATAATACTGAAAGCACATCTTCAGTCATTACTTAAGTAAAAGTTCTTTTGTGCTGTGATGAAATGTCTTGTGCACTCATGGTATGAAACACCTCTAATCAGAGAAACTTTTGTTGTCATTTATTTTGAAGTCACATCTATATAATATTTTTGATGGAAAATATCTGAGATATTTTAAGGTATTTTACGGTACCTTTTCTGTGTAATTTACAGATTTCTCACTTAATGATGGTTTTGCTAGATAAGACAGAATTTTAAAGAACCATCTTTTTATCTGCAAGATTAAAGACACTACATCAAAAAATTTTAACATTCTGAAGTTGAGTGATTAGCATGAGTCATTCAAAAATCATTTAGTGCATAACTTTGCTATATTGTATTTCTATGTTTCCTTTTTCAATTATTAATTTCAACATTTAGTACCTTCTTATATTATCACCTATATACGAAGTACGATCAAAATTTGCGAAAGAGTATTGTGAAATGGTCTATTGTATTTATTGTTTCACAGGACCAGTCACCTATGCTAAAGTGAGCTGCAGGTTTTTATTCCTTTCTGTGCTTATATAAGAGTTTAGACATGCTTGCTAAACAATGATAAAATCACTGTGGCATGAAAGCAATCGATAACAGATACTTAAGAGGATTTACATTTTGTCCTAGTACAAATGAAAGATGAGGATTTCTCCTCGTAGTTACCGTGAGGAGCACAAGTAATTATTTTGGCATCCTCTTTGTTTTTCTATTTGTAACTGAGAACAGAAGTACTGTATAGTATGGCAAAAAACTTTCCCTGGGCATTATTAAACAACTGCTTAGTTACTAAAATGAAGTCCAGAAAATATTCTTGAGAGGAAATAAATTTTGGCTGGTGTTTCCTTTCAACTTTAGAAGGCTACCTGCCAGAAAAAAAAGCATGCTAAGCATCTTCTTGAGATTAAGAAAGATGATGTGTTTCTTCTCAGACTCTCTTCTTTGTGTTTTCCCCTTAGGGCACCCAAACCCTCCATGAAACCTCAAACTTCCCAGGAGTCCTCTTTACCTGCAAAAGGGGTTTTTACCCTTGAGTCTTTCTCATTCTCCAAGAATTTAGTGTTCCCACTGATAACTATTGTCTATGCTATAACACAGTCCGAGATTGTAGGCTGTAAAACAAGTTTGTCTATAAAGTGAAGGTAGATGCTCAGACCTTGCCTGAAAGAAGTGAGCATGCTGCAAACACCACACTTCAGAACAATAAAGGAGATAAAAACTAATAATTTGTTACTCTATGCAGAAACAACTGTATGTGCAGACTTTTCAGCTTAAATGGATGTTTTAGATTCTGAGTATCACAAGCATTTAATCTATTTGATTTTATGGAATTAGCTGATAATTTTCAACTTAGCTATAACATTTCTGTTTATTCACTGCAGTATTTAGTTGCAAAAAAAGAAGCTTCCTTTAATTTGGAAACTGACTTCAGTGTATCAGTCACAGCACACCTCACTGTGCAGCACCATATGCTTTCAAAAATTTGCTAAAAAATGTGCATTAATCACTACCCTGTCAAAACAATTAAGGTGATACCCAGAAATCCCATTCAGGTAAATATCTGTGGCAATATCTAATGTGCAGTCAATTTAAGTCATCAATCCTACTTCATCAAATCTTCTAGTCAGAGAACTTCATCTACAACTGTCATGAAAAAATAAAACTTCTTAAACAGAGAGCAAAGATATGGCATTAAGAAATTCATGCTGGATTTTTGGTTCACAATAATTTTGGGAACCAAAGTAATTTTTCTGATCTTTGACATTATATAGGTGCCTTCTATATAGAAAGCAGTTTTGGCAATTACTGCAAATGTTACAGAATTTACTAAAGATGTTTAAATATTTAATGTATATAATTGATTTATTAAAGGATAAATAAATTGCATAATGGAGACAGGCATTCATTATTTTATACATTTAGACATTAATTGCTTTATGGATTTATAATAAAAATAAGGCTAATAAGTAAAAACCTTTGAATAGCAGTTTTGAGATGAGAAATCTGCTTTTTTGCTTCAAAAAAGCTCATTGGGATTCAGATTTATGGAGAACCAACTCTGTACACACCTGAATGATATTTTTAGGCTTGATGGAAACCCCCTCAAAGCAGGTGAAATGTAGGTGATAGTAGTTATTGTTTAGATGTTATAATTAGCAGACATCTAAGGGGTTCAGGTTGCTAAGTAAAAAATGCTGAAACACATAAGATTGTACATTTCTGTCAAAGATATTATCTTTGTTGAAATTAAAATAAAATTAAATAAATTAAGTTTTTAATGAAGAACTACTGAAAAGGAAACACAAAAGGCTGTGGGTCCTCAGTCCAATTTCTAGGGATCAGAACCAAGACAAAACTGCAGTTGAGGGTGTTTGCAGAGAAGACACATCTACCTCAGAAACATACTCATGATATGTTGTAGCTGAGGTTACTAATAGTCATGTAGAGATTTAATACAAAACAGGCAGGAGTCAGATTGATAGGGACTTTTTTCACCCTTGTGACAAAGTTGCATTCTTTCCAGCATTTTTGTTTAATTAGCGCTTCTTTGAAGTCAGTTAGGATTGTAGCTTGAATTCACATGTGTTCTTTACTGTGGGGGCTGTTTGCATGCATAATAACTGGCATGGAGCAGTTAAATAGCAAGAGTGATCTACCATCATGTAAGCCAGGGAGTTAAAGTGGCTCACACATGCTGTGCTACCAGACGGAAGACATTGGCCTCACCATGCTACTAAGGCTGAGTAGGACAGAGACAAATGTTGTACTTTTTCATTTGTGATGGGAAAAAAACGCTTTCCGAAATTCTCAGGCTCTTTGCAGCCTCATTATACATTCCTTTTTCCCCTTTTCTTCATTCATTCATTGAACAGGTTTGCACTGGTTACACTGGTATTTCTGCTAACTTGGGTAAGGGAACATGTGTGGCTCTCCAGTAGTGATTTCTGCTGGGATTTTTTATACGTCTTTTTATTTTTTTCTCGGTGAGAAACCGAGCTTGGAGTTGCATAAGGAACAAATAACAGAAGAAACACATAAGAATAAATTTGAGTAGAAGGAAAAAAAATATGGCTAAAATTTTAATAATTATAAAATTTATAATAATTATATGTTCCCTTTTATAGTTTTATATAGATTCAGTGTGTTGGATAATATTATATAGAATGGATCAACAGAAAAAGTTGGACTAGAGCATTTTTTAACAAAAATCCTATATAAAAGAAATTATGTGATTGCAGTCAGACTAAATATTGAAATGATGCTATTTAAGTTTATACAATTTTGCCCAATATCCCTGCATAAGTTATAAATTGGATACATATTTAAGGGTGTTTAACATATGATTTAAAGTCTTAATTGAAGTCTACAGAGGATGACATCTCAATCCTTGTGGGAGGAGTTAGAAAAATTTCCAAGATTATTTTTGAGACTTAGATTCAACATTATTAATCAACTAATATATTTGTACATTTTCAGTACTTCCAGGTCTTTATCCCCTTTATCTTCATGCACCACCTTCATTCTCATATTTGTGAAGTACCTGTACTGTGACATTACAACATTTCTTTTTGCCAGAACAAAATAACCAATCATCTTTTAGTTGTTTTTATGTTCCAGGCAGAAGGCATAAAATGGCCATACCCTGACAGCACACTGAGAATATTAAAAATTATTTATATGGTCAGGGACATCAGAAAAAAGCAACCTTTTCATTGATTTACCAATGAAAGTCAAATAAAATATTTCCAAACTGTACAGTTGGAAATAGAAAATTGCCAGAGAATGACAGGATTGTAAGAATTCATCATGACAGGCCAGTGACAAAAAATATTTTCTTCGATGTGTAAAAGTTGAAGGATAAATTTGTAAAATCACAGTGAAATTATAAAGAAAATAGAGGACCAGTATCACCTGTATATAAACACATTTTATGGCATTTATTCTTCAGGGAAAAGAGGAAACTAAGAATGCATTTTAAATTCTAGAGAACTCAAGTCCTTCAGAGCACTGAGAAGGCTCTCTCTTCCAAAAACCTTATTTGTATAATGCAGAAATGCATAGGCCAGGTCATAGGATCCTCCCACTGAATCTGATAAAAGATTCTAGATTAGAATTCTGGAATGCCTTTCCTTTGCAAAGTACCTGTCTCAAATGCAGATGGATATCTGATATCTGCATGCAGGAAAATGGGGTTCCATGACTCTGACCTGACTTTTCAAGCTAAAAAGAAAACTTATGACTGGCTCAAAACAAGAAAGCTGCATTGAAGTATCCATAATTGCTGCTATATTAGATAATCAATTCTAAAAACTGTACACCTCTGATTACCAAAGAGTGATGATTCAGACACACTAAGGATCTCAAGAAGAACGACTTGTGCACAATGCCTTTTAATTGTTCAAATTGATTTTATTCAGAACCAAGGAATAAATCAATAGTAAAGTTTAAGCATAGAGAATGTAATGTTTGTAGGCTCCTTCTAGACCCATTTCCATATAATTATGTGAGAATATCTCAAATGGTTTGATCCTCCAAAGCTGTTTCTCATATAAAAATACAGAAAAAAAATATTGGAGAAATTTGTTTGGGCCATTGTGCATTTCTTTGGTGAATTAAGTATCACATTCAATGGTTATACCAGGTGAAGCTGTACTGTTGATAATGCATTGGAATATGAACTTATATATACATATAAGAGGGAAACAAAGCCTTTTGAATGTTGAACATCATTTAAAGGTTGGTGATAGATAATCGCTATCCAACTAAAATAAAAGCTGAGATGTTCCAGTTTTCAGGCTAATGACCCAACTTTAATATGTTAATAAATTTATGCTGATTTGTTGTTCATCTCTTCAGATATAACAGTAATCTGCATATGTAGAAATGTTATCAGAGTTTTCACTTTTAAATGCATGGCAAGCATCATTTGTGCAAGAGAACTTTCATTTTCTAATATGCATTTGACATAAAGAACGTAAACCATAATGTTCTGTTTTTAGAGGCTTAAGGTGGGTCAGCTCTTACCTTCTCAATGACTATGTCCTTTGGTAAAAGTAGTGAAACCTTGTCCAGGTATTTCTGGTTTATCTAAATATTTCATATAAAAATTCAGATTAAGTTCTGAGTCTTGACATTACTGCTAAAAGACATTACTGCTAAAAGCATTTTGTTTTAGTGAGTTTCTAGGCAGATATGGAGAAAGTAAAGTGGAAATAAACAGAAAGACACACAGGAAGACACAATGTGAAAACTGGTGCTCTAAAATAATCTCTGAATCGATACATCATGACAACTATCTTCCCCCACTTTTCTTATTATTTATGGCAACTATAGTGAAATGTCCTCTGAAATGCTTCGAACTAAAAACAAGGACTCTAAAATCATGCTGAAATGAATTTCCATGGTATTTTCCCAGTGGCCTTAATGAGTACTGTAAATGTTTTGGTTTTATTTTAAAAGCTGTATTAATCTTGGACCTGAGTTCAATCTGTTAGTGCAACTTGGAGCTTTGTATATGTGCCAAAAATATTACAGCAGTTCAGAATTGCAGTTATGTAATGACCCAGACAGTGACAGGTGGATCACATTAGTGGATTCACCAGCTAGAGCAGATGTTCCCTGTCAACTTGCCATTTATTAGAATAATTTATGTGTACACAGGTTTTGAGCTTTCAAAGGGATGATACAGTATTTATATGCTGGTAAATCCTACTGTGACACAGTTATAGTACCTCTGGATAATACAGTGACTAACAATTACACAGTAATGATTGTGATTTTCTTTAAGCTTGAGAAGAAATTTTCTTAGTGAATAGGATTCTTTTATCTTCTTTTTTTAAAATTAAAATGGTGAAATGTTTTTCTTTCAACATAAAAAAAAAATAAATGGATCATAATATTTTTTATCTAGATCTTCAGGTAGGAATGTGCTCCTATTATATCACCCAGAAATCCTACCCTGCTTATATTAAATTAATAAGATAGCTATCCCTCCACAAGAAAAACCCTGCTGTTTTGTACAGCTTGAGAATTCCAGCATGCTCAGATAGAGAACAACAGCTGCAGGAAGCAGACATGCCTTCTTTGGCCTATGGTCCAGACACCAGAAAACAGTGGGAATCAAACCCAGAGATTTCCAGATCTGAGGCATTCCTGATGTAACGTGGCAGCTGCTGGCAGAGCCCCTGCTGTCCTGCAGATGGCTGAGGCAGCCGTACCCACCGGCAGCAGCCAGGTCCCAGCTCGGATCTCTTCCCTGCTGTGGAGGACTATGCCACCACGGGCAGTCCTGCTAGCTTTGTATAAAGGCATTGGGCTTGTGCTGGCATATTGATTCTTGCATAGTGCTCTCATGAAAAGCTGCATGGTTGTTCTCTAAATCTTCTCCCTGGACTGTAAGCAAAAATAAAAGGAATCCAGTATTCTCAGTTGAATTGGTTATTGCTTTTTTATCTAAGAACAAAAATACTCATCTTGATGCATACATAGTTTTGTCTGTTTCGTTTGATGTGCAGCCTCTTTCTTCCTTCAGCTTTTTGAAACAGGAAGAAATTGCCATTTTTTTAATTCTGAAAGACTGTGTTAACTTTACCTGATTCAGAAGGGTTTACAGATATTTTGTGCCTACATATGACTAAATAAATGTCACAATTTTCCTGGTCTGGAGTACATGAAGCCACAAATATATTCTTAGGTACATAGGCTGACACTATAGAGCATTATAAAAAAACAAAAGGTGCTAAATTATCATAGACCCAGAGACATCGAGTCTTGAAGCATCCTTAATTTATACAGCTAAATCTACCGGGCTCCATAATAAATTGAGCTCATTTAACACTTAAAAATATTCAATAATATGTTTTTTAGTTCTTACAGCAAAATATATTGAAGATATAATAACATTAAAAATTGAATCAGTGACTACTATAATATCAGAAATTATTGTTAAGGGGGAAAAAAAATCCCTCAGTCCTTATGTAATACTGGCAAGAGCAAACAGAAAAAAAACATAGTCATTCTCCATCTTCCATTTTGAGTTCTGCAGGCCTTTTGCTTCTAAAAAGAGTATCCCAGCTGCAGCTTTTTCAAAGGCAGAGCCATCAAAGCCTGAAGAGGTCTCTGAAAGCAACTGACAAGGTATCCCCCAGTCACCTGAGGATGACTCTGGAGTTGATCACCTTCTATGAGCTGACTTACAAAAACAAAATCCACAAACACTGCACAAATCAAAGCCAATAGCAGTAGTTTCCATGTTTTGAGTAATTATCAGTTATCCAGGAGGCTGATATTGATTTGATCTCACAACTTTTCAGGCTATGTCCCTGTCCTCCCAACTCTGGCTCCTTAGGAACAGTTTTATTCCAACAATTATTCAGGGACTTGTTACTCCTCTCCAAAAGGCTGACCTAATTAAGAGTAACTTGAGATGCCTCCCTCCATTCCTTTCAAATGACAACAATGACCAAGTTGTAAATATTGCTTAGAAAAGTTGTAATACCTGTGTGTTTGGTAGTAGGTGAGAGATAAAATTCCTTTGAGGATGGACCACAGAGTCCATCAGTGTACTGATTGACTCAGAAGCAAGTAACCCTGTGTTTCCTGCAACTTTCTTCAGAACAGCTCCAAATGAGTAAGATCTTCTTTAGAGTACATGAGGACTTAAGGGATGAAAAGGTTTCACAGACCAGGACTTCTCTTCCAAAAGCACCCATGGCTCCTCTTTATGTCATATGTATAGCATTGACATACTACATTGTAGTGATCCTTTATCTGAGGCTGGCTTCTGTCAAAAGGATTTGGATCTATCCCCAGTTCTCCCCCAATGAATGACTGGCCTTTTTCATATAACATGGCACTTAGAGAAACCCATGCTTCAGTAAGTGTCATATGGGTTTTGCACATTATTTCTACAGTAGGGAGCAATACCTTTTATTTTCGTCACTCAGGTTTTCCCTCATTAAAGAGAAGGATGTGATCACTGTAGCTGTTTCTTGAGGGCAAAGTTTTTCCAGGAAGGGACAGTGATGTTATGAATGTCTTATGTTTGATTCTGATGACACCTGACTTTTCTATGTGCAATAAATCTGGAATTCAGCAGTAGAACAGAATGAAATACATAGAATGCTTCATTAATGAGTCTGAGTTTGTTGTAAAACATGTACTACAGGATGTGTACTTAGTAAATCCCTGGATAAATTGTTAAGTCTTGACGTTTTACATGATACACCTTCAACAGACTCTCACAAAGTTTTATGTTGGAATGTATACAGGGGAAAAAATACAGCATGCAGTTAGACATTAGATTAGTAGCTTATCATGATAAACAAAATTTTCAGGTCACCTCTAGTCATGGAAGTGAAAAATTACTTGCAGATACACAGCTGCCTGGCATGTACACTGAAGAGTGACTGAAGTAAATGATAGTTGCTTTTTATATTGCTTCCTGCCATTTTTCCTCATTGAAGAGAAAAAACAAAAGGTTTTTGTGGGACTTAATAAGAAGAACATTTTGTTTTAAAATTGAATAGCACAGTTTCACATTTCCCTGTCATTTCAGATGTTTATTACTATACAGTTTTTCATCTCCATCTGAATTACAAAGTGCAATCACTCAGCTGTTCATTGAGGTCTTATTTTGCTGCCAGCTTATTGTATATAATCTCTGCCATTTATGTCATCTTCATAACTAATAACATACATTTGGAAACCCTCAGGAAATTTAGGTAGACAATGTCAGAGTAGACACTGTTAAACATTGTCCTCAAGCTAAACCACAGGATTTTTATCAAGCCTAAGGAATAATTTATCCCTTGTAGGTATAATGAAGAAAGATGGGAAAAGTCAATTTCTGAGCAGTTTATGTTTGTGAGTTGAACAAGTGCACCACACCAACTTGATAAAATCATGCTTTAATAAATTCATACCAGCTGTGGTAAATTATGTGGGAGATACACAAACCAGCAAATTGAACAATAAATGGGAAGTTACTCTAAATATTAATATAGTTGTGGTTTCTCCTCAACCATGATAAATGCAAAAGTTCATGTCTATTTTACATTCACAAAAAGTTTAAATCTTAGTCTGGGATCTGGTTCCTGTTCAGTAGAGCTATTTTTGCTGGCTTTTCAGTCTTTTGATAGGCAATCCATAGAGAAATATTAGTGCTGATGCAATAATTTCCCTTTTTATTTCCATAAATAAAGCTGCAAATTCTCTGCATGTATTGAATTTTAAGGGGGGGAAAGGTGATTTTTATTTTACTTACTGATGGATAATCTTTGTGATGGCAAATATGATTTGTGAATATGATTTGTGTCTATTCTGAAGGGTCTTCAGGCTTGATACTTACTAAAGCTATTTACTGTTTGGGCTTCCTAAGGTCAGCAATTTAAGAGCCTTCATTTTATAGCTACCATTTGTCAAATTGATAATTTCTAAATAGACAAACAGTTGGTAATAGTTTATTCAGAAACAGATTGCCAAAACCACTGATGCACACACAAACCCTTGCTGAACCCTCCCTGCTGTTGGAGTTTGCATTTTTGCATGGCGTTTGTCACCCACAGGGTGTCACTGAGAGGCCCCATGTGACACCAGGGGTGGGTTAAGCAGGACACAGCAGAGATGTGGGAAGGTAAATCTGCTTCAAAGTCACAGAAACACAGAATAATTACGGATGGAAAAGACCTCTAACATCATCAAATCCAATCATTAACCCAGCATTGCCACATCCACCTCTAAAACACATCCCCACAGTGCCACATCTGCTCATCCTTTAAATGCTTTCAGTGATGGTGATTCAGCCACCTCCGTGGGCAGCCTGTTCCAGTTCCTGGCCACCCTTTCAGGGAATAAAATGTCCACCCCTAACACCCTTTTTCTAAAGGTGATCACTAGGGCACCACTCCTCTCCCAGAGGTCAGAGACCACTTACACCAGATTTTGTAGAACATGCTGCCTGGAGTTCTCTTCAAGTAGTTCTCTTCAGACATAATCTGTAAAAGTGCAATATAAATTTGGAAATAAATAGTTCTGCCTAAGTGTGCCAGGAAAGGAGCAATGGTTTAATCTTGGAACAATGGTTTCTGAAATGAGGTTACAGAAGTCACAGCCCAGCAAAAGGGAGCAGATTGGCTTAGAAATCTGCTGTCAACTATAAAGCAGTCACAGATTGTGGTGCAGGTTGCTGTTGTAGTGGTTAAGACTGAGGCAGACCTCTCCCATGGTTTAGATACAAAATAAAACATACTCAAGCATCTCCTTTTTACAGAACTTCAGAACCTCTAAGAAGAAGCTGGAATAACAAGGAACTGTTAGAAAATCTGCTGGGTCATCTCAAGCAGAAGCAGAGAAAAAGCAGGGGCATCTAAAGAACAGGAGCTGGTCACAGCACAAGCTTCAAGAATTGCATGCCTGACACACCCATCAAAAGCCCAGCACATGACAGCTCTGTATCCATCATGTGGCAATAACATGACAGTCGTGCACCCATCTGGCACTTGTGTGCCCAGCAGACACCAATCATGGGCCCATCATGTGACAATCATGTGCCCGTCATGTGACAACTGTGTCCATCATGCCCCTGGCATGTGGCAATCACACCCAGCCTATCTGTTTAGCTACTGCAATTGCACGTAGAGTGGGTGCCAACAGCAGCACCAGCTGATGCCACAAACACAGTAATGAACTGGTGGCTGCTGCAAGGTGGGGCAGACAAATGCCAAGCACAGCAGGTATTATAACACAGAAATTCCTTTTCTTAAAAAATTAATTTCAGTAGTATTGGGAGTGAATGGATGAGTAAACAAGGTAGGATGCTTCAGACATCTGTCCTGACTGAAATGCAACTCAATCTTTTTATTAATTACTAAGATGATAGCATTGAGGATGACCCCTCGGTTTTACATTCCTGTTTAATTGAGATTCTCTGTTGTGGAAATCATCTTGCATACAGAACTAAACCAGACTGCTAAGTAGAGAAACTGTTACAGTTGAGCCCACTGGTGGGATCTGCAGTGATTCACTAAAGCATTTTTTATTATAGGGACAGATCTCAATATGTACTAGTGAATAAACACCCAATATCCATTAAGAAACAATCTCAGTAGAATTTTTTTTATAAAAACCCAGGGCTTGTTTGTCTAATAACTTCAAGAAGCACATACACAAAAACCCAGCTGGGAGACAGGTAACATTTATGGGGGTATGGGACATTTAGCTTAATTTACATTTGGCTTAATTTGGCAAATTTTCGGGTACGTGAACTCAATTGGACTCTACAAAATTCCTATCAAGCTGAAGCTCTTGATTTACTCACCATGGTTCCTAACTGAACAGAGAGAAATTGGTTTCCTCAGCTGTTTTAAGGAGGCACGTATGATAGTGAACCTCATTCATTGATTATATAGTTGTAGTCTACCTTAAATTGAATGATTATCATGTATATGTCTCCTTTTCATGGGCTGTCAGAGCCCAGCTCTGGTACATCAACCAGATACTGAATCCTGGCCCAAGAAAATGCACACAGAAGTCATGACCAGACTTCTATAAAAATAAAATATCTGCTTCAAAATCATTGCATTTTTACAGAACAAAAATATGAGAGGTGAGTTTTTGTATGTGTGGAAATCAGGAGATATAAGAGAGTGTTTATTGTTTAACACTGGCTCTGTCCCTCATCAAAACACAACGAAAAATGCCTGGAATGAGAAAAAAACCCGTATTTTATGAAAAAAAGGCTTTTCAGAATTTACTTATGTAGGAGACTGGTGCAAAATGCTGAATCATATTTTATACATTTTAGGCTGTTATCTCTGCTTTCGTTCATAACAATGTTTTAGAACAGGTAAATGGTCATTGGTTCTATAAAATGTATTTACAGTACTTCATAAGCACCTGTGTACCACCTAATGTAATTTGTAGACCATGTTTCCTCTTTTGTCTTTTAGCTAACACCCAGAAAAAGTTTTCTGTTCAATTTGCAGTGCCATGTTTGCTTGGTACACACGGCCTGAACTAGGTAAAAAGCCAGCACAACAAGCTAAAAAAGAAAAAAACTACCTTTTCTAGACTACCTGCTAACTTCTAGACTAAATGTGATTAAACTGAAAACTGCCCTAATCCACATTTACCCAAAGTACGGCTCATTAGTGTATCAGCTATTCTGGGCTTTCTTTTGGCGCTTTATCCTGGCCTGAATTTATTCCTTTCCTAAACTGGCCAAGGTATGCCACCCTACTTGACATCCGCTCCACCTTCAGGAGGACCTGGTCCTGAGACATGTGAGGAGCACTTCTGTTCAGAGCTCAGCATATGGTGGATTAAATCATAAGGACATCCCTCCTGGGTGCGTGACTTTCATCAGCAGCAGTGGCTGCCAGCTGAAGTCAATGTGTCGCAGCACATTTACCAAGGGCTGGGGCACAACTCCTGTGCGCACATCGGCAGAATAATGGGACAGCATCACCTCAGGAGCTCGTAGGTTTGTGAAAGATGATGAGAAAGGAAAGAAAAGGGCCAGCACCTGTGAGAACAGCAGTTATCGAATATGTGAAAACTGGCAGGAAACTACTTGGAAGCAGAAGTTCTAGAAGTGCAATCAAAGCAGACTTTTCCTATGCAAAATACATGAATGTTGTGTGTCTTAGTATTGGGGGAGACAAGAATTGTTTTATGTACTATATCTGCAGTTATGTTTCAAAATTTAGGTTTCTATCTCTATTTGTCTGTTCTTGTAATACAAATTACACGTTACATATAAATGTATATTTATATTAATTAAATATAGTGTAGTTTTTGACAGTTAAGTTGCTTGAGAAATACAAACAAAATTGGTCAAGTCAGTTACCCTTAATTTTATTTTCTCATCCAGGAGCCTGTTCTGGTAGTCTCTATGGTGACCTTTGAAAGAAGATCTTTTTCACTAGGAAACTGTAGAGTTGATTATTAGTGTGATTATTTTCACTTGCTTTTTATGTCTTTGTTTTTGTTTCTATTTTCTTTTTTCCCAGTTGATAATCTTAGAGGATTCAATTGCTTTCAACAGTGCATTACTTTATATTGTGCATCCATGTATCATAGAGATGTTTTATTCATGTCTGAATTATTTTCGTTCCCAAAACGACAAAAACAGTGTAGACACTTCAAGTTTAGTGTGCTCACTGTAGTACAAATTGAATTTTCTTCCAGCTATAATTATTACAAGCTGGGTGGTTTTCTTCCTCCTAATTTATCTAGGAGAAAAGGCAGGTCACCTTTATGAAGACATAACGTGCCACATAGTTTAAGTCTATTTGATTATGTTTTGTCTTGCAGGTTCACAATATGCAGGATCTATCACTAAACAGAGGCTTCCTGCATATTTGATATTCTTATTTTTCCATCCTTTAAAAAACATTTAACAGTTAGAGAGATGTTGTGAGGCTAAGGATGATTTGACATTAAGAGGAACAGCTGCTTCTACACCTTGAATAGCCTGTCCTGAAACTTGAAATAGGTTGCAAAGTAAGAGGATAAAACTCAGGAAAGATTATGCTCTATATGCTGCCAATCAGTATGGGTATTCAATGTGCTAAGCCAAGATTCTACTCATACAAAACTAATTTTGTGGAAGCAGGCTCAGGCCCTCCTGGTTTGCACTGATTTTTATTGGTATTTTTTTTATACTGCTTTCTGTTGTATATTGGAGAGCATATTGTTTTTGTTTGGAGACAAATGAAGAAGTTGTTCTCTTGATATTTTCTTCCAATTTGCATGTGAATCATCCAGCCAATCTACAAAGCAAAACTAAAGGTGTGAAAATGAGAGTTTTTCTTCTACAGTTAAAGAGTCTAAAGGGAATTTAAGCCATATTCTATTTTGAAAATATTCTTAATGTTTTTTCTAGGGCTACCATAACTAAACATTGTTGCAGCATAAAGCACTGTAGACAGGCTGCTAATCTGAGAAAATTAGAGAGTCTATGCCATTATTTAGATAAATATGTAGGGTGCATTATCCAGATCAATACTCTGACAGCAGGATAGTGGGATTGCTTGCAATGGCAATACCCCAGGCTGTGAGCTGCTGCTATATATAACATGGCTTTTCTCTTTGCAAGCATGCAAATCTGCTCCTAGATTGTAGTTATTAAAACTGTAAAACTCTTGGAGGCTCTCTCTGTGAAGTCCTAGAGAAATGTGAAGTACTATTACTGAAGCAATGCCAGAATTATTTTCTTCTCTAGGGTACTAACCATAGGACTTCCCCAGCTGGACGTACATTTATTAGGTATTTAAATAGAAGTAATTTTTAGGGCAATTCAGAAGGCCATGAATTCTTAGAGTTTCACTCTAGTGAAAAATGTTATAGGAGAGACATCAGTTAATGAGAAAGTGTAGAAAACTAGCTGACATTCCAATTATGAGATCCTATTTTCAGTTTGCTTAATACTCTGTTAGGTTTTAAATATTTATACTTTTTTTGGAAACAAATCTGTTTCAAGCTGAATATTTTTAAAAATATCTGTGAAAATAATTTTACTGTTAAACTGTTTCAGAAAGGTTTGAGAAAAATATTTTCTTGCCAACATGAAAAAATCTAAAGTTTTTAAGTACCTAAATCTCTTGACAACCTCCCATGCTGTGAAAAAGGGATTTGAAAAATGTCAAAGACCAAGTGGAATGGTCAAATTAATGAAATGCCTTCAGCTGGCATTGAAGTTTGTCCCAACTCAGTTGGGTTTTAAGACTTTTAAAATATTATTTTGTAAATATTCCCTGCAGACTCTGAAAGACTTAAGCAAGTTTGCTCTCTAATTAGGTGCTGCATCTTCAGTCTGCCTGTCTCAGTCAGGACCCTTGGGGCACTCTGGTCCTTGCCATGCCTGTGGCAAGATAACAGCTTTTATGCTGTTATCAAAGGAGCCCTGATAGCAGAGATGTGTGTGTGTCATCTCCTGCTGGCACACACCAAGGGTATAAAGCAGGCACTGTTCTCTTACACTGCGCTGAGGAACATCAGATTGTTGTTACACAGCCCTGTTGAGTCCTCAGTACTCACTGTGCCAGAAGCTGTTTGCCCTATACTCCCCAAAAGAAAAACATCTATGCTTAGGACATTTCACAAAGGAAAGCTACAAAATGAAGTGTTAATGCCAACAAACCAAATGAATAAAATGAGAAAATGTGACTAAAAATGAAATAAGACTGAGTTAGCCTGGATACTCTTAAATTGTCCCTCATACCTGAATGCTACGATACCACTTAAATTATTTATTTTCGAAGTGTCATTTCATAAAATTTCTGTTTTTTTCAGCATGTATATGAAATAATGCCTAAAGATATGTTGTAGTGATATAAGAAATTATACAAAAATCTGTCATTCCTCTCACTTATTTACTGCAAATATTAGACAGTACTTAGTGAATGTCTACCTGTGAGAAGAGACTCAAATTAAGATTAAAATTAAGATAGATTGTAAAGTATCTTCTGTTTTAAACTGAAAAAAAAGGTACTATTAGCTTCTTTTTATGCAAAAAAAAAATAATCTACTTATTAGAAATGGACAAATTATAATTCTTGGCATGTAGACCTAGGAATCAACACAGCTGAATGATCCTTGTAATTTTTATTTTATTTTTCTTAAGTCAGCTTCTTCATTAATTATTAAAGAAAATTAAAGGTATGCCCACTAGGAAACAGATTATGGTTAACTGAACCAACATTAAATCCAGACTGTTTACAGATCAGCACTTAGGGGTCTTGTCTGCTGTCAAGTATGTTGCAAGTTTGGTTTCCTTTGCACAAAAAGTAACAAATGGGAAAAGAAATAAGTGCTAGAAATGAGGTGCAATTTTTAGACTGGAACATTAAAAAGGCTATTGGGGAGGTTGCTTGTTAGTATGGGAATTCTAGTTCAGCGATCATTTGCAAAGTCAATGTTGCATGCTTAGAAATTATGAAAATTGGGCCCATTTTGCTGTAAATTTCTGAAGTTGCAGAAATTAAAATCAGAACTGTGCCATTGTGACTCTAAGGGTAATACACCCCATGGAAAGCAAAATATACACTTGAGGACTCCTGAACCACACAACCTGCATTTAAAGTGGAGTAAACCAATATTGAAGGAAAAAGTCAGTGCATAGCCAGTGCACATGGAAACATGCATTAGTTAATGATCCTTACAAAAAGTGAGAGAAGAAAAATAAAAGAAATAAGCTACAGCATGTTACAAGGTGTAAGAAAGGTTAGTGGGTGCAGTGATCACTGTACTTTTACCCAGTGAAGCATGACATGCTCTTAATGCTCCATGAATAATTTTACAAGAACAATTTGTTAAAAGTCAAGTGGATGCTTTTGACCACCTCAATTTGCTGAATCAAGTGGATATGTGATGCTGAAAATATTTGGGACCGCTGACCCAAACTGGCCGAAGGGATATTCCGTACCACAGAATGCTTAGAATGCAAACTGGGCATTTTGGCTGTGAGTGGCTCAGGGACAGGCTGGGCATTTGCCAGTGACTGGTGAGCAATTTTATTGAGCATTTATTTTTTCTCTTGGGTTTTATTCCTCTCTCTCTCTTTGCCATCTCCCTTTTCTTCTTCATTATTATTTCTATTTAATTATAATTTCTATTTTCATTTCTATTTCATTATCAGTATTATTATTAGTTAATTATTAATAACATTAATTTTAGATATTAAATTGTTCTCAGCTCAACACATGGTCTTTACCTTTTTCTGATTCTTCTTCCCTTCTAATCTGGGGTGGGAGGCATGGAGAGTGAACAAGTGGTTCCATGGTACTTATTTGCCAGCTGGGGTATACTATAATAAATAATAGAAGGACACTTTGTTATCTTGCATGTCAAATAATTCTATGCTGCAAAGGGTAACTAATCAGAATTGTTACATCTTGAAATTAAGTGCAATTTGGCATAAATCCATCCTGGGCACTCTGTGTAAATTTGTTGAGCATATTACTCTCATATAGATTAAGCCAATTTGCAAAAATGCATAAAAAACTTGAGGAACATTGCAGTTAGTGGTACTTGTTGCTCTACTGTAGGCACCCAAAACTCCTTGTATGCGTATACAAATCTGTTTGTGCATGTATGTATAAAAGGAAAATTGGAGAATTAAATTCTTTTAAATGTATAGTAGAATGTCAGAAAGTCCCTTTACCAAATAACCCTCTGAAAACTGCTAAAAGAAAATTATAGATCTATTCTTCCAAAAGCAGAGGACTGATTCTTCAAGACAGTAGTCCATTTCCACCCACAATTTAAAATCATGCTCTTCCTTCAATATTTGGGTGTCTTGAAAGAGGTATTCCCAGATATGAGAAGGTACTAATTTTATTGTATTTAGTAGAACATTTTCAGGATGTCAACAATCATCAAGGATGGAGCTGCAGTTCTTGTTATACACTATTCCATGTCTGGAAAAGAGTAATCTGGTAACATCTATCCTAAATGTCTGCCATCTAAAAAGTGGCACCTGAAATATAAAAACAGCCTTTGGTTAGGCAGAAGGTGTAAGTGGATGTTTGTGATGATATATTAATACTTTATAGAAGCTATAGCATTCAAAAAATTTGCATAATTAATATTTTGATGGTTTGTGAGTATTTAAATTTAAAGAAATTGTATTTTTCTTCTGTTTTGAGAAATCAAGAGAAAACTGTACAAAAAGTTTTGTTTGTAACCTTTGATGAATAACTTTTTAAAAATACTTTCAAAACTTGGTGAAACCACTGGACGAAATTTCAGCCAACCCAATAGCTGAAAAATTCCCTTGAAGTTGCTTCAGAAATGTATGTATGAGTTGCCAAAAAATCTTCTTCTTAGAGAGGCAGATATTTTAGAGGAATTAATTTTGACTCAGGAACGTGACACTGCAAAAATTGCAGTCCAGACTAGGTAGGAAGTTCAGATAAGTGAACACAGGACATACATAGGCCTTTTTCAGTAGGGAAGGGGGACTTAGCAGAGATAATTCTGCAAAAATAAAAAAAGGCATTGTCAGTGCCTACACCTCAGAAATATCAGCAAAACTTCAGATGCCCATGGTTTCCAAAAATGAAGAAGAATGGAAAGATAAAGAAGAGCTTATTGTGAGAAAATAGTAGACTAATGTGACACAAGGTGCTTTATGACCACTACTCAATATGGTCTGCATGCATACAGACCTAGAAGCACCAATGGTATTAAACTGAAAATCATTTATTAAATGAACTTCAAGTTATGAGGATGAAAAATGTATGTATTTTAAATGCATATATTTAGACAAAAAAATTAATTTATTTTATAACTCACATTTAATTATAAAATTTGTAGCAAACCATAAATAGAAAAGAAAAATTAACCCTAGAGTAGTATTCAGATTATTAAAATAATCATTTAGGAATAAAAGAATTAATTTTTGCCATCTAAGCAAGCTTATACAAAATGAGTGTTTTGTAAAGTACAGTGGCATCTTTTTTAAACATATATAAAAAAGCCCTTTCTTTCCTGAAAAGCAATAAACAAAAATTAAGGAAATATAGAATTTATAAAGCTTCCTTCAACTACAAAACAGAAAGCACCAGAAAAAAGAAATCTGCCTCCTAAATTTACTTTTAATTGTTTTTGTTACAGTAGTAAGTATTAACTTTTGAGGATGTTTCCAGCAAGGAGAGATTATTCTCAGAAGTACAGAGAGTAGATTAATTCAGGCCAGGTTGCTTGAGGTGAGATGGGTTACTCACCAGTTCAAAGGCCTTGACAGAACTGTCCAGGCTGGAAATTTTGGAAGAATGACTTTTCTTTATTTTTCTATTATAATCTGATTCTGGCACAAAAATACCGTGTTTTGTTTGCAAACAATAAAGTAGTGTTTGACTGCAAAGCATCTCCTGGAATCCTCACAGCATAACATCCAAGTGGTACAGCTCAGTTATGTCTCTATAGCTACTAAAATGTTGATTTCTTCACACTGCCATTCTTTATGGTGATTACACACAAGTTTATGGAGAGAGCCTTGAGACTGTAAAGCCCTTTCTGTTCATAAATAGAACTTAATTCTGCAATAGCCAATGATCCCTTCATCCCTTGCTTCACAGTCTTTGCTTGTGTTCTATATCAGGACTCTGGCATTTTGCTTCAGCTTTTGGGAAATTCAGGTTGGTTTCACTTGGGTTGACACATAGCAAATATTTATATTTAGAGCTATGTTTCATTCTTATTCAAGAAAAAGAGAAGTTTAAGAAGATGTGTTTTTATTGAATGATACATGGACCTTATCTATTCAAAATTGTTATTGTTATATTAAGTTATACCACACTTGACTTACTTTCCTTCAAAAATGATCATGAACATGTCTGGATAGCCTTGGCTGGATCCAGACTAATGAGGCAGACAAGTTGTTTTCCAGAATGTTGCCAACCCATGCATTTCTTTAGCACTGCAAAGTTTAAAAAAAAGGACTACAAATTCAAATACTGAATAGGCAAGATCTACACACAATGGCCAATTTCTGTCCTCCCAACAAGAATTTTGAGGTGTCACAGATGCAATTACCATGTAAAGGGTAGAACATTCATGAAGGAAGGAGTAGCTAATGGACTGACCTTCAGCCTAAGAGACTTAGGAGTTGAAAGAACACAAGTATAGATATTGTTATTAATTTTGTCTCTAATATGTAATGACTTATTCAAGCAGAAGAAAATGATTTCTTCTCTTATGTATAAACCCAAGCAAATAATATGTATTCAAACAGGTTTTTGTTTATTCATAGTAAACCATATTCATTTCCACTGTAAGATTAGGAAAATATACTACAAATAAAATGTTTGCCATTAACTATTTAAATAATGAAAATTGTCTTTCAATATATTTTCTTCTTTCTT